>NC_091181.1:3567082-3657082 GCF_040958095.1 Procambarus clarkii | reverse complement strand
TAGAACACCTGGAGAGAAATGATATAATTTCAGACAGACAGTATGGTTTTCGATTTGGAAGATCCTGTGTATCGAATTTACTCAGTTTCTATGATCGAGCAACAGATATATTACAGGAAAGAGATGGTTGGGTTGACTGCATCTATCTGGACCTAAAAAAGGCATTCGACAGAGTTCCACATAGAGAGGTTGTTCTGGAAACTGGAAAATATTGGAGGGGTGACAGGTAAGCTTCTAACATGGATGAAAAATTTTCTGACTGATAGAAAAATGAGGGCAGTAATCAGAGGCAATGTATCGGACTGGAGAAATGTCACAAGTGGAGTACCACAGGGTTCAGTTCTTGCACCAGTGATGTTTATTGTCTACATAAATGATCTACCAGTTGGTATACAGAATTACATGAACATGTTTGCTGATGATGCTAAGATAATAGGAAGGATAAGAAATTTAGATGATTGTCATGCCCTTCAAGAAAACCTGGATAAAATAAGTATATGGAGCACCACTTGGCAAATGGAATTTAATGTTAATAAATGCCATGTTATGGAATGTGGAACAGGAGAACATAGACCCCACACAACCTATACATTATGTGAGAAATCTTTAAAGAATTCTGATAAAGAAAGAGATCTAGGGGTGGTTCTAGATAGAAAACTATCACCTGAGAACCACATAAAGAATATTGTGCGAGGAGCCTATGCTACGCTTTCTAACTTTAGAATTGCGTTTAAATACATGGATGGTGATATACTAAAGAAATTGTTCATGACTTTTGTTACGCCAAAGCTAGAATATGCAGCTGTTGTGTGGTGCCCAACAACAGAAGTTGGCCCATATCTTAAGAAGCACATCAACAAACTGGAAAAGGTGCAAAGACATGCTACTAAGTGGCTCCCAGAACTGAAGGGCAAGAGCTACGAGGAGAGGTTAGAGGCATTAAATATGCCAAAACTAAAAGACAGAAGAAAGAGGTGATATGATCACTACATACAAAATAGTATCAGGAATTGATAAAATCGACAGCGAAGATTTCCTGAGACCTGGAACTTCAAGAACAGGAGGTCATAGATTGAAACTAGCTTAACACAGATGCTAAAGAAATATAAGAAAATTCACTTTCGCAAATAGCGTGGTAGACGGTTGGAACAAGTTAGGTGAGAAGGTGGTGGAGGCCAAGACTGTCAGTAGTTTCAAAGCGTTATATGACAAAGAGTGCTGGGAAGACGGTCTCATCCTGTAACTACACTTAGGTATTTACACACACACTATATATATATATATATATATATATATATATATATATATATATATATATATATATATATATATATATATATATATATATATATATATATATTATATATATATATATATATATATATATATATATAATATATATATATATATAATATATATATATATATAAATATATATATATATTATATATATATATAAATATATATATATATATATATATATATATATATATGTCGTACCTAGTAGCCAGAATGCACTTTTCAGCCTACTATGCAAGGCCCGATTTGCCTAATAAGCCAAGTTTTCATTAATTAATATATTTTCTCTATTTTTTTTCTTATGAAATGATAAAGCTATCCATTTCATTATGTATGAGGTCAATTCTTTTTTTATTGGAGTTAAAATTAATATAGATATATGACTGAACCTAACCAACCCTACCTAAACTATCTTTATAGGTTAGGTTAGGTAGCTGAAAATGTTAGGTTAGGTAGTCGAAAAAACATTAATTCATGAAAACTTGGCTTATTAGGCAAATCGGGCCTTGTATAGTAGGCTGAGATGTGCGTTCTGGCTACTAGGTACGACACACACACACACACACACACATATATATATATATATATATATATATATATATATATATATATATATATATATATATATATATATATATATATATATATATATATATGTCGTACCTAGTAGCCAGAACTCACTTCTCAGCCTACTATGCAAGGCCCGATTTGCCTAATAAGCCAAGTTTTCATGAATTAATTGTTTTTCGACTACCTAACCTACCTAACCTAACCTAACCTAACTTTCTCTACTACCTAACCTAACCTAACCTATAAAGACAGGTTAGGTTAGGTTAGGTAGGGTTGGTTAGGTTCGGTCATATATCTACGTTAATTTTAACTCCAATAAAAAAACATTGACCTCATACATAATGAAATGGGTAGCTTTATCATTTCATAAGAAAAAAATTATAGAAAATATATTAATTCAGGAAAACTTAGCTTATTAGGCAAATTTGGCCTTGCATAGTAGGCTGAGAAGTGCGTTCTGGCTACTAGGTATGACATATATATATATATATATATATATATATATATATATATATATATATATATATATATATATATATATATATATATATATATATATATATATATATCGGACAATTAGGAAAAAAAAATAAAAATTTAAATTATTTTACCTTGTACCTAGATCCACCAGGCCTGTTTGGTCTATGTTTCAGTACTTGAGAAATCTGGAAGGTCACATCCTCCTCCTCAACTTGTGGATGTGCGTTGATAGATGATTCTGTAAAATTAAGTTATTTATATAATAATAAATTCAGTATAACAATAATATTCTGTAAAATTAAAAGTAATTTATACATCAATCAGATAAAACTCTCCAGAGATGGTGATACACAACATATAAAGGACAAGTTTCAGAACAAAATATGCATTTAGGAATAAGGTTTTGTACATGTAGGTAGCACATGAGAAAATAAGTGGAAGGTGATCAAGTTTATATTAACATGTTAATGGCTTTGTTAAGGCTTTGCAAGAATGAAAAAATATTAATAATATAATATCACCTACCAATTAATTGTACATCATTTATAAGTCAATTATTTGCATTATTATTATTCAATACTAATGATATAAAAATGCATTTTGTAATCTACTATTTATGCAAGTATTAAGCACAGGATCATGAAATAAACTGCAAAATACTGTAATGGATAAACCAATTAAGTTTACATTTTCCTATAGCTAAGTCAGTCAGTTCTATTAGCAGCAGAGAACAATTATGCCCAACCTCTATTAAATGAAACAATCTTAAGAGCAAGTGATAGAAATATAATCATTTATGCTTGGGAAAATATTATGGAATGGTTCCAAATATGAAAAATATTAAGTTTTTTGGTTAAAATTTTTTAACTTAAAATTTAAATTTTTAAGTGAATTTTAAACTTTAAAAAAATTATATAATTTTTTGGTTACTTACTTAAAATAACATTATATAGTTCTTGTTTTTGTAGAAATGCCAATTTCTTCTTTTGCCCTTCCAGACTGTATAGTGACCACAGGCCGTTTGCTCATATCTTCATTATTCTTCGAACCGTGGTTGCACAATCAGACCCACGTACACTGGTTAAAAGCATCACCTAAAAGCAACAACAAAAATGTAGTACACTGACGAATTTTGAATATATATATATATATATATATATATATATATATATATATATATATATATATATATATATATATATATATATATATATATATATATATATATATGTATGCCATATACATATATATGCTATGTTGTATGCTACAACTTGGCTGATAATAAAGCCATTCACAACTGCAGGCCTAATAAAAAAGGAGGTGGCATAGCAATATCTTACAAAGATACCTTCATCTGCAATAGTGTCATTAGTAATAGAGACGACTATTGTGAATATACCTTTGCCAAGTTCTCCAGTAAATCCCTTAAATCCTCCTTGAACAAGAGGGTTTTTACTTGATCGAACCATATTCTTAACCTGCTGCAGGTAATTTTCAAATGGAAATGCTGAACATCTGTCCAAACTACCAAACTCTTTGGCATCAGAGGATGTGTGTGTTAGGCAGTGTACATTGTACACTAAAAAATCCTTACCATACAGCTCACGAGCCTTTAACACAAAGTACAGCAAAAGATCATGTGCATATTGGCTGTAATTTAACTGAATCAATTTAGGTGATACAAGAATAGAAATGGCTACACTCAGAGTCAGGAAATGGTCATACAATTCTTTGGGTAAGATTCCCTTCAGTACAATCTTACCGGTGTAGAGAAGGAGTTGCCTGTATTCAGTCGCTTTCCATCTATCAACCTCTGAAAGACTTCGAGGTTTACCTGTTCTTTTAGGCGTCGCTTTTTGGCCCGTGACATACGCTGCCATCTTGTGTGGTATTCTCTTCTTCTTTCTATAATGTGTGCATACATTCTGAAGGAGAAAGGCCAAGTGCTACATTACCAATTACTATTACAAGATTATTAGTAAAGTATTGTACTGCAAAAAGCAAATAAAATGGGGTAAACTAAACTTTGAAAACAAATAATAATTAAAACAGGTAAATTAGTAAAATAACAAAGGCTTAAGCAGACATGACTCTGCTTAAGCCATGTAAAGCAGACAGATAAGATGGCAATATATAAGGGGAAAAAATTAAAAAGCTAGGATATAAAACTAATTGAGATCAAAAGCATAAATTACTAAAGTAGGGGAAAAAATAACAAATGACTTCATAAAAAAATTATCCAATTGCCAACAGCAACTTGGTAGTACGAGTCTAAGTCTAAGAAACAAAAAAAATTTAAATGCTGTTATCTGCAATGAAACAATACATACTATTGCACGTACCGAAACATTGATGAATGTAAAAAATAGAGAACTATTTGCTGAATGTCCCATAAATGGATTTAAACTATTTTACACAAAGAGGGGGGAGAAGCCATGTATGTTAGGGAATATTTGAAATGTAGTCTCGAAAAGTACACAACTGTGATAGGAAAATTAGGTCACATGGAGGAGTGGGTCTGTATACTATGGAAGACCTTGTATGCTCGGAGCTCCTTAACATTACAAATGAGGTGGTAGAGGTATTGGGATTAAAAATAGAGAAAATAAATTTAGTGATTATTCTAATATACAAACCGCCAGATGCAACGGCCGAGGAATTCACAGAACAGATAAACAAAATGGAGAACTCGATACCTCATATTATCTTCCTAGGTGACTTCAACTTGCCTAGTCTAAGATGGAGAATAGCAAACAATAATATTATACCAGGAAATTTATCGAGACCTACCCACTCAGCTTCCTGGCAATACGTTAGTAATGAATAAATATGATATATTTACTCATTATAATGTTGGTGCTGAATGTACAACACGAAAAAACATAATTTTAATCTGAAAAAGGATCTTTTTATAAAGAAATTAGACGAAAATAAAGAGCTGGTGACGCCAAATCAAGTCGACGATCCAAGCGTCGGTTAGGTTAAGTTGGGTCAACCTAACCTATTATATTTATTCATTACTAACGTATTGCCAGGAAGCTTTGTGAAGCTTGTGTAGCTTGTGGTAGCTTGTGGTAATTAGACGGACCCTCATTTTAACAGAAACTTGGCTAAGTAAAGACTATACCCAACTCTACAACTTAGCTGGTTATAAAGGCATTCATAATTGCAGGCCTAGTAAAAACGGAGGTGTTATACCAAAACAGATGCAGAACTAGGAAACAGGATTTCTTCAACAGAAATTTTGAAATTGTTCACAATTTTTGTTACACCAAAGTTGGAGTATGCAGCAGTTGTATGGTGCCCATATCTTAGAAAGCATATCAACAAACTGGAAACGGTGCAGAGACATGCCACTAAGTGGCATTAACTAAATGCCATTAAATATGCCAAATATACTACATAAATATACATACTACACATGCACAATAATTGTCCTGGGACCTCTGACATTCATAATATAATATATATATATATATATATATATGTATATATAGGGCCATCAACACACCTCCAGCTAGGGCCACCAACACAACTCCAGGGCCATCAACACGCCTCCAGGGCCATCAACACAACACCACCATCAACACACCTCCAGCCAGGGCCACCAACACACCTCCAGCCAGGGCCACCAACACACCTCCAGCCAGGGCCACCAACACACCTCCAGCCAGGGCCACCAACACACCTCCAGCCAGGGCCATCAACACACCTCCAGCCAGGGCCACCAACACACCTCCAGCCAGGGCCATCAACACGCCTCCAGGGCCACCAACACACCTCCAGCCAGGGCCACCAACACACCTCCAGCCAGGGCCACCAACACACCTCCAGCCAGGGCCACCAACACACCTCCAGCCAGGGCCACCAACACACCTCCAGCCAGGGCCACCAACACACCTCCAGCCAGGGCCACCAACACACCTCCAGCCAGGGCCACCAACACACCTCCAGCCAGGGCCACCAACACACCTCCAGCCAGGGCCACCAACACACCTCCAGCCAGGGCCACCAACACACCTTCAGGGCCATCAACACACCTCCAGCCAGGGCCACCAACACACCTCCAGCCAGGGCCACCAACACACCTCCAGCCAGGGCCACCAAGACACCTCCAGCCAGGGCCACCAACACACCTTCAGGGCCATCAACACACCTCCAGCCAGGGCCACCAACACACCTCCAGCCAGGGCCACCAACACACCTCCAGCCAGGGCCACCAACACACCTCCAGCCAGGGCCACCAACACACCTCCAGCCAGGGCCATCAACACACCATCCAGCCTACCACCACAAGCTTATAAATATACTACACATGTCTAAGAGCAAATAAAAGAAAACAGTTACCTTAACTATTGAAGATGTAGCAGGATTTTGTGGATAAGCCAGCAGCAGTCCCTCTCGACACGGTTTTAAAATGGCGGCGACTACCACAACATGCAACGAGCCTAAAGAATGTCCAGCGCTAGCATTATCTAAACGCTATTATATATTATCAAGCAATACGGAAATCTAAAATAAAAAAAATGATACAAATAATTGTATTAAATATTTATTTGCAATTACAATACCTCGGGAATATATTTTTGCGTTAGCAAAACATATTAAGTTCGTATTTAGTTTAACTCATTTAAATTCTTTACAAATAATAACCTGATTTTACCTGATGGCCATTAACATTAATGTTTTATGTTGATACATTTCATACCCTTATTATTTCAATTTCTTTCTTTATTATGCACCCCATACCCATCCCGTTGGCGGTGGTGTAAAGGATTACAGAGGCACATAATGGGTTCAGGAACTGAACTCTCTAGTTTGTTTAGCTAAGCAAATAACAATTTTTGACGCTAGTTACAAAATTATTAATGTTATATATACATGTACACACTCTCATACATACATGTACATATATATATATATATATATATATATATATATATATATATATATATATATATATATATATATATATATATATATATATATGCAAACAAGCCTGAATGGTCCCCAGGACTATATACAACTGAAAACTCACACCCCAGAAGTGACTCGAACCCATACTCCCACAACTGGTATGTACAGGGACGCCTTAATCCGCTTGACCATCACGACCGGACATAAGGAAGTGATAGCCGAGGCTATATGAACCACTTCCCCGCCGGCACTCGGATGGTAATCTTGGGCATAGCATTTTATCAAATCACCTCATTCTTTGGGGCACACGTGAGGAACACAAATGTCTAAGAGCTTCGATCCCTCGTTATTTATTTATTTTATTTATTTATATATATACAAGAACGTACATTGGGGGTTAAGAGACAACATAGAGCTTAAGTTAGAATTATAATCTTGTAAAACCACTAGCTTGCATATATAGCGTTTCGGGCAAGTCCTTAAACTAATCTTTGAGCAAATTCTTAAACAGAGTTTTAGAGAAATAATTAAATGTAAAATTGATAAAAAGTGTCCATCCCCTCGCGGTACGTGTGTGCCGCCTTAGTTAGTCCTTTGGGCTCTCTGCTGTTGTCCCCGGAGAGCTGGGGCGCCCTCCTTGGGCCTGTGCCGGGCGCCCCCGTGCCGTGCTGGTCGCGTGGCTGGCTTAGGGTCGGCGTGCCCCGGGCCGCGTCCCTAGTGGCCTGCGTTTGGTCTCCTCTCATGTGGGGCCCCGTCCAGCCGTGCCCGTCCGTGTCCAAGGGGTCCCGCAGCGCGGCGTGCCCAGGCGCGCGCCCTGCCCGGGACCCCCCGTCGGCGGCCAGGCGTGCCCTTGCCGGCGTCGCCATGTGGCCTGGCGTGGTGGGCCCTACGCCCTTTGTGCTCTGCCTTGGGGCCCTTCCCTCGCCGCCATCGACCACGTGTCTGGTCGTCTGGGCGTGCCTCGGCGTCCTTCCCGCCTTTCCTTCGGGGCTCCCTGTCGCCGGCCCGCCGGGTTCCCTGGGTGTCCCAGGGGGCCAGGTCTCGCCTTGTCCGAGGACATGTGTCGCCGTCGGCGACGGATTGTGGCCAGGTTCGGTCCTACGCCCGGGGCGCATGTTCTCGGCGGCGGCGGCACGTGGCCAGGCGTGGGCGGCCCTATGGCGGGCCCCGCCTTGGGGCCCATGTATGCCTTGCCGGACCGTCACGTGCCTGGCCGGCAGGGCGTGCTTCTGCGTCCTTCCTGTTTTTCCCTCGGGTGTTCCCTGTTGCCGGTCTGCCGGCTTCCCTGGGATGTCCCCAGGGGTCGGGTCTCCCTGAGCGGACAAGCGTCGCCCCTGGCGACGACTCGTGGCCAGGTCCGGCCCTCCGCCCGGGCCTGCTACGGGGCACACGCCTGGTCGTGCTGCCACGTGGCACGGCGTTCCGTGGCGCGCACGGTTGGGCTGTGTCCCGCCCTTCCTGTTCCCTTTTGGGTGCTAATCCACGTGGCTTTGCGCCACAGCTTCACACGTCGGGGCTCGGGCTGTCTTGCGCCCATCGGCCGCGCCTGTGTGCGGAACCCCCCCCCCCCCTCCCCTTTTCGTCTAGGCCCTGAGCATGCCGTGTGGCAACGCGTGGTTGGTAAGCCATGGGGTCCTTGCCGTGGGTGGTGTGTTCTCTGCTAGGCACGTCGCCCCCGGACGTCTCGCCCGGCCGTGTTGCCCGGGGTGTTAGCCCCAGGCCCTTCGGTGTCCCGGAGTCCCCAGGTACGTCTTCCCCAGAGTGGCGCCGATCAAGATGTCCCCAGACGTCCGTCGGCCGGTGTAAGTCCGGCATGTGGTCCCCAGACGTACGTCTGGCCGGTGTTGCCCGGTGTGTTATTTCAAGTTTTCCGCCGTCCAGGCCCTCAGGCACGTGCCCTGCTTGCCTGGGGGGTAGCCAGGACCGTTACTACATGTCCTCCGTCTGGCCGGTGTTGCCGGCAGGTTGGTTCCCAGGCGCTCCCGCCCGGCCAGTGTAGCCTGGTGTGTTTGTCTTAAGCGCCCTGCATGTCCGTTGTAGCAGGGTTTCCTCCTACGTCGTAAGTTCAGCGTTCGTCCGCCTGCCCGTCCGCCTGTGTCGTCTGTTGTTCTTCTTCGTCAGAGGGAGACGCCGGCGTTGGAGCAAGGACCTGAGATCAGCTCGACGACGACGGCTGGTTTACGTCTAATGGTACGCACCACAGGCCCTGGGTACGGCGTTGCCGCCGGCAATCCAGGATGACTTCGTTATGTTCATTAAGTCCTCGGCGTCCAGTTCCAGGGGCCGTGCCCTGGACAGGGGGGTGGGCCCCATGTTGCCTGGGGCACGGTATCCTCCAGCAGATGGCGGCGTCGAAGCGTCGTCGGGAACGTCGTATATTTAATGATTCCCATTCTTTGCCTCCTTAAGACACTGTAAATTAAGTCTTTCTCACACTTGGTGTGAGAAAAAATTTGGAAGGTTTCTTATCTTGTACTAGCAGACTTCTCGCAACATGCCTTGCCCTTATTCATATTTATGTTCTACATTTCAGCACCGACATGCCTCTGCTTTCAGACCACCTCGGATTCACTTTGCCCCAGCCTAACTTTACTCAGGCATTCGTAGCCTTGCGCATGTCGTACGTTCAATCTTCGCGTTCGCTGTGTCACAGTTTGCTTGTTCACTTTTTCCTTGTCTTACGTCATTAAGTAAGTCGCCAGGATGTCCTATTTGCAGAGTTATAAGTAATTTATTAAGTAAAGTCAGACAGGACGTCCTATTTGCAGTATTTGCGTGCCCCTTAATTTACTTTACGTTCCCTGGCCCTGCATTTTGCCTAGTTTCCTCAGTAGTTACAGTACTTTCGCTGGGCCCTTGCAGTTTATTCACGTCGCTTATTTGGTTATATTTATGTTATGCTTCTCCTCCGTTCTCTTAATGTAAAATGGCTATATATCCACGCCGATTGTATACCCTTCTTTTGTACTTGCAGATACCACGTGACATGCCTGCCCTTTTCATAATTATGTTCTACATTTCAGCGCCAACATGCCTCCTGTTTCAGGTTACCTCGACTCTCTTTCCCAGCCAGCCTCCTTAATTTACCCCGACAGTTGATGCGTTGCTTGTCGCACGTTTATTTGTACGTTGCTGTGTTCAGTATGCTTGCCTATGTTACCCTGCCTTCCTCATTAAGTAAAGTCAGCCAGGATGTGCTATTTGCAGAATTACTAAGTAAATTATTAAGTGAAGTCAGCCAGGCAGTGCTCGTTGCAGAGTTACTAAGAAATTATTAAGTAAAGTCAGCCAGGATGTGTTTTGCAGAGTTCCTAGAATTATTAAGTAAAGTCAGACAGGCTGTGCTTTTGCAGTTTCGCGGGCCCTTATTTTAGCTTCACGTCTCTGGCCCTGCAATTTGCCTAGATTCATAGGTAGTTACAGTAGTTTATGCTTGGCCATTGCAGTTTATTCACGTTACTTCTTGGTTATTTATGTTATGCTTTCCTCCGTTGCTTAATGAAAAATTGGTTTTATTTATTCTAGGGCGATATGTTCCATTTAGCCTACCACAATTTAATACATCTTACTTATTTGGTAACATTTGCGCTGTGCTTCATTTATGGTTGTCATTAAGTATGTTTCTATTTATTATAGGGCGAAATGTCCCATTCACCACTATTCATCCCTGTTACTTATCTGGTTACACTTGTGTCGTGCATCCTTTATGTTTGTTATAAAAACATTTTTTTTTACTATAGGGCGATTTGTTACATTTAGCTTACGTTATTCTTTGTCTCTGCCATCCTTTGTCTCCTTGGCAGTGTCTTCAGTTAGTAGTCCCCTTTCCTTCGCTGTTGCTTTTAGGCAGCCAGGATGCGCGAGGTGCAGTTGTGGGCCCTCGCCTCTTGCTTTATGCCTCTGGCCCTGCACTTGTTGGGTTCCCCCTTCTTTTATTCTCGTTTCAGCACTAACATGCATCCTGCTTTCAGATTACCACGGATTCCTTTTCCCAAACAGCCTACCTTAATTTACTCCGACAGTTGATGCTTTGCTCATGTCGCATGTTTATTGTTGCGTTGCTGTGTTCAGTATGTTTGTTCATTTTCCTTGCCTTACGTCATTAAGTAAAGTCAGCCAGGGTGTGCTATTTGCAGAGTTACTAATTAAATTTTAAGTAAAGTCAGCGAGGATGTGCTATTTGCAGAGTTACTAAGTAATTATTAAGTAGTCAGCCAGGATGTGCTATTTGCAGAGTTCCTACGTAAATTAAGTAAAGTCAGCCAGGATGTGCTATTTGCAGAGTTACTAAGTAAATTATTAAGTAAAGTCAGCCAGGATGTGCTATTTGCAGCCTTACTAAGTAAATTATTAAGTAAAGTCAGCCAGGATGTGCTATTAGCAGAGTTACTAAGTAAATTATTAAGTAAAGTCAGCCAGGATGTGCTATTAGCAGAGTTCCCAAGTAAATTATTAAGTAAAGTCAGCCAGGATGTGCTATTTGTAGCCTTACTAAGTAAATTATTAAGTAAAGTCAGCCAGGATGTGCTATTTGCAGAGTTACTAAGCAAATTATTAAGTAAATTCAGCCAGGATGTGCTATTTGCAGAGTTACTAAGTAAATTATTAAGTAAAGTCAGCCAGGATGTGCTATTTGCAGAGTTACTAAGTAAATTATTAAGTAAAGTCAGCCAGGATGTGCTATTTGCAGAGTTACTAATTACTAGTCTTTTGCTGGGTTACTTATATGCTTCTCCCCTTCCTGTCTAGGTATGGCCAGCGGTGCGCGAGCCGCGGCTTATCGGTTGCCCCCCCCCCCTGGTTCCCTGTTTACTCGGTCTCGCCCCGCTTACTTCCGCATTCTTCCATCCCATTCTACGATTGTCGCCTCTCGCTTTTGGGCCTATGTCCTTTCTCAGACCGGGTTGTGTGCCGTCCAGCGCGCCTCGGCGACGTTATCTTCTCTTCGGACCTATATGTCATTTCCGCCCCCCCCCCCCCAGCCGTGCGGGCTCGCCTGTGGGAAACGTCCCCTTGGTTCCTCCTACGTCTGCTTATCTGTTAAATTTGCTATGGTTGGACTCGCAATTATGATTTGTATTTATTACAAAAAAATTTTCCCACAATTTACACTTTGCTTATGTTATGTTTGCTTATGTTATGTTATATGTTATGTTATATGTTATGTTATATGTTATATGTTATATGTTATGTTATATGTTATGTTATATGTTATGTTATATGTTATGTTATATGTTATGTTATATGTTATGTTATATGTTATGTTATATGTTATGTTATATGTTATGTTATATGTCATGTTATATGTTATGTTATATGTTATGTTATGGTATGTTATGTTATGTTATGCTAGCAGGGGCGGCAGTCGGGTTTTTTCCCCCTGCCTGTCGCCAGGTTAGTCAGGCTGTCACTAACGTTCCCCCTTTCCGCAGTGGCGAGAAGACGGACCACCCAACATCTGCAACAAGGAAGAGGGCTCGGACGGCGTAATTTACTCTTTGTTTAAGTTTCACGTTCAATATGTTATTAAGGGACTATCAATTAGGATTTGTATTAATCTATTGCTTTGCCTCTGTGCCTTTAAGTTATTTTCAGCTAAGGTACGCTAGTTGCAGTGCATTCGGGTGGCCCCTCCCCCCACAATTTTTTTTCTCCTCCGGTTATTTCGTCCTATTACACTCGTTTCCCTCATTATATATTCTATTCTGAATTTTGTGCATTATATCTGACCACCCATTCTTCATCGTATCGACAGTACATTAAGTTACATTTGGATGCTACCGAGAAGTTTAGCATGGCCGCGCGCACGGTGTCACGCAAAAAACTGGTCATTCGGCCTTCCTTTCGGCAAGCTCAAGCCAGTCAGTTAGCATGACGTCGGCCAGCTTGTGGTTGGCCAGCGCAGCCAGCATGCTGTTGGCCATAGGTCGCTAACGTTCTTTGGCCATCCGGCCTTCTGGGCTATTTTACTCTTCTTGTTCCTTCGCCATTGTTGTTTCCTACTACGTAATAGTATTCTATTTAATTTTACCTCATCTATCATTAGGTTAGGGGCCCCTTACCTCCAACCGCTATTCCTTCCACTGCGCTCTGCCCGCTTGGCGCTCAATGCCGGTTTCTTCTGTTCCCTTTATTCGCAGCCACGACAAGCCGGAACCCCCCCCCCCCCTTCACACCCTACTGCGGCGAGGAAGAGAACGCGAGCCGGATATTCCTCTGATCACCATCAACGCACGCAGCGGTGCCGGGATGCAGCCGCCCAGGGCCTACGTTAATACTATTATCTTCTCTTTATTTGCTGGGCTATATGGCAGTATTAATATTATTCCGTACCGTTACTGTCATTCCAGTATTATTTTATTAAAATATAAATTGTTATTATGGTTTGGCGTTGCTTTCTTAATTTCTTCCATTCTGCGGCACTTGCCGTCATCTGTTATTTACGATATTACATTGTATTCTTCATTGTACGATTATTTACGACATTGTATTCTTATTATTATCCTTATTACAGTTACTGAAAGGCAGCTCCCTGCCGTCGATTTCACTTTGCTCCTGTTCTAAAGATGTTGCCGAAGTTCACGGCGTACTAGCTGCGGCTCGCAGACGCTCATTGACAACACAAGACTACACTCAGCGGCCACTCAAGGCAGACTCCTTGGCTTCTATCCAGCCCAATCACCCGTCTGGAGGCAGAGATGGGATAGAGACCAAGGGTAATGTTCCCCGCTCACATTCTACATCCGATTAGGACACAAGCATGTTATAGATTTGGCTTTAAGAATTGGTTCTTATTCCATTTTATTGTTTATGTGTATGTTGCTTAGTTGTTATACCCTTTCTTGGTATATGTATTGTTTATATTCAAGATTTATAGTGTTTCGTCTTACCCTGTTATAGTTGCTTTGTGCCTCCTTGCTGTTCTCCTCCCGGTTTTCTCCCACCTTTGCTTAGCAAAGGTACTTCCCCCTTCCGTTTGCTGGAAGATTCTTAGATTTGTTAGCCCCCCTTCATTGCTACAGTATAATTATTCGGATGCTCTTTATTCATCCAGGATTGTTAATTAAGGTTTCTCTTAATTCCTGCTGCCGGGCTCCCTCCCCCGTTTTTCGTCTCCGTATTGATTCAGCTAGGGTTTCCCTCTCGTCTGTGCTCTTGCCTGTCACGATAACACTGCACGCCGCTTCTGCCCACCCTTACTGCCTTATATCTTTCAGCCCGGGGGAGGTGAGCTACGCGACAAAAAAATCGACGCACGCTCCGACTGGACCAGGTATCGCTTACATGGTCAGGAATCAACACTCTTCGGACCCTACAAGCACAGATCCTACAAGCGCTCCTGTCACCAGGCGAGATTTCTCCAGGATCCTACGCGCTGCCCTCTCGGCGCTAGGCTTGACTTCAGATGACTACGCTCCGCACCCAGCTGTCTCGGGACGGGCTCGCCACATCAGAAATAATGGCAAACGGCAGGCGGAAGAGTAGTGCTCACATCCTACGTCAGACGGGACGTTGTTGCTCTGCTACATTGAGTGCCTCACGCGGCCAGCTGGCACTCGCCCTTCGGGGGGGGGGGGGGTGTCCGGCCGCTGGCCTGCGGTGGGGGTGCAGCGCCGGTCCCCAAGTGTCCCGCTGTCCGCAGCTAATACTTTGCCCAGTCTAGGTGCTAGTAAGCCCTACTTGTAGTCACACCCCCTTCTCCTTATCCATTAGGTCTTTTACGGCCTCTTGGCCGGGTACATTACGTGTTATGTGGTCTCTCACTTATTAGTTATTCTTTGTGTCCTGCCTGTTATATCCTAGTGTTATATAATTACTACACATTTGCACTCGGCCTTAATTCTAGTACCAGTTAACCTTTAGGTTTCTGCAGAATTAGTTTCCATGTCACTATAGGCTAAGGTCTCATACTTACTACGGGTGTACCTTTTAAGTTAAATCTAGTCCTTGGAATTGTTACTGTTAATTCGTACTTTATATATTTACTTTATATATTTTAATATAAACGTTATATATTCCTTAAATTATATTTGAAACTTTGTATATTTACATGTTCAATATTAAGTTTTATATAATATCAACATTGTTAAGTTTATAATATAAACCGTGTTTAATATAAACTTTATATAATTACTTACTTTATGTGAACTTTATATATTTACATGTTCTGCAGAATTTAATCTTCAATAAACTTTAACGCCCCATACTGCCAGTATCTTTCTCCCCCTGGTCAGAAAATGGTCACTGCTTGCATCACAAGCGGGGATGTTTCTGGCGGGGGAGAAAGAAACAATTGCGCAGCGCGTCCCGCGGCGTTGCGTGGGCAGTTTGGGGCCGTATAAATACGGGCGCACAACGGGGCTCCGCCTCACTCCGCCTGCCCTCGCCGCTGCCCTCGCAAAACCCCACCCTCCCCCCCTTTTGCAAGCGGCTGCTTTGTACCCCCGTCATGCTTTGCACAGTTGTCCCGATTGTCTCCCCACTGCATGTGGGAAGGGGGGTGCAGCGCCGGTCCCCAAGTGTCCCGCTGTCCGCAGCTAATACTTTGCCCAGTCTAGGTGCTAGTAAGCCCTACTTGTAGTCACCCCCCTTCTCCTTATCCATTAGGTCTTTTACGGCCTCTTGGCCGGGTACATTACGTGTTATGTGGTCTCTCACTTATTAGTTATTCTTTGTGTCCTGCCTGTTATATCCTAGTGTTATATAATTACTACACATTTGCACTCGGCCTTAATTCTAGTACCAGTTAACCTTTAGGTTTCTGCAGAATTAGTTTCCATGTCACTATAGGCTAAGGTCTCATACTTACTACGGGTGTACCTTTTAAGTTAAATCTAGTCCTTGGAATTGTTACTGTTAATTCGTACTTTATATATTTACTTTATATATTTTAATATAAACGTTATATATTCCTTAAATTATATTTGAAACTTTGTATATTTACATGTTCAGTATTAAGTTTTATATAATATCAACTTTGTTAAGTTTATAATATAAACCGTGTTTAATATAAACTTTATATAATTACTTACTTTATGTGAACTTTATATATTTACATGTTCTGCAGAATTTAATCTTCAATAAACTTTAACGCCCCATACTGCCAGTATCTTTCTCCCCCTGGTCAGAAATAGCGTTTCGGGCAAGTCCTTAAACTAATCTTTGAGCAAATTCTTAAACAGAGTTTTAGAGAAATAATTAAATGTAAAATTGATAAAAAGTGTTTAACAGGTACATTACAGCTTTACTTTACAAGTACAGATGATTTTAAGTAGGATAATTACAGTAAAATTGTCAAAAAATTGTTTACAGGTACGATGCAAGAATTTTCGACACAAAAGCAGATCAGAACAATACTCAATAATGAACAAGGAATCCTAAGTACAATTAGGAAAACATCTCAGGGTTATACATTGGATTACTGAAGCACAATATGAGGATCATTACAAATAGTAATGCAGTAGAATATGCACTCATATTCTATTATTAAGTTAATATTAAGTTCCTTCCTCATGTTAAGTATCTTTGTGGTACTAGGGACATCCAAGGATTATCTTCAAGGCTTCGTTCTGCAAGTTTTCAAGCCCTTTAAGCTTTCTTTCAGTCATCAAGGCAAGCAGAGATGCAACATAATTCACTACCTCCTTTATGAACTGGCGTTACTCTTGCGTTTTTAAGGATATCAGGGAAGGTATGACACTCAAGGGATTTGTTGAACAGCAGAGCTATAGGTGGTGCAAGGGCATATGGGAGGCGCTCTTGTATACAATGGATGGGATTTCACTGATGTTCCCAGCTTTGGTTTTTAGTGAATGTATGATGGACACAACATCTGACGGGCTGACTGGTGAGAGGAGAAGAGAGTTTGGATAGCTGCCTGAGAGATATGTGTTGATATGTGTCTGACTCTGTGGGATTTTACTTGCAAGGTTAGCACCAATCGATGAAAAGAAGCTATTAAATTCATTCGCCATTTCTAAGTCAGATGACAGTGTAAGGCCATCCTTAGAGAGTGTTATCTGGTTGTGGGAGTGTTGTTTAGTTCCCAGGATGTTAGAGATGGTATTCCATGTGCTTTTCATGTTGCCTTTTGCTTCTTTGAATCTAGTCTCATAGTATGAAAGTTTTGCTTTTCTTATGATACTGGTAAGCACTGACGAGTACCTTTTAACTACTTCCATTGGAATTAGGCCACTCCTAAATTTCTTTTCGTATTCATGTTTTTTGTTGATTGATTTAATTATGCCACTTGTGAGCCACGGGTTATTTTTTCTTTTATCAGTTACTTGTTTGGTAAGGAGGGGACAGTGAGTGTTGTAGAGGCTTAGAGTTTTGTAGAGAAAGAGGTTAGTTGATGAGTTTATATCCTGTGAATTATTAAATTCAGATTCCCAGTTAATATTGTGAAGTGCATTAGAGAGATTGCCTAAAGCTGATTCACTATTTAGCCTGAATGAAAGTTTTTTGGTTTCTGGTGGTGATGTGTCAATGTTTGCTATGAGGAAAGTAGGATAGTGGTCAGTTGTTCTGTCATAAATTACCCCAGATGTAAGGGGAGCTGTTATATTAGTCCAAAGGTGATCCAGGGTAGTGGCAGATGTTTGAGTGACTCGGGTGGGCTTGGTGATTGTGGGGATTAGCATACAGGAGTGCATGCTGTTACAGAAATAGTCAACTTGAGGGTTGTTTTCAACATTCAATAAAGAAATTCTGGAGGGCTTCTGTGCAAGGGTTAGGATGAGCTAGCCTAAGCATTTTTATACCAATTTGACAGTTATTTTCAGTAACACGATAAACAACGCTCGGAATATTAAGTTCCTTTCTCATATTAAGTATCTTTGTGGTACGAGGGCACCCAAGGATTATCCTCACGGCTTCGTTCTGCAATTTTTCAAGCCCTCCAAGCTTTCTTTCAGGATGCCTTAAAGTTAGTTTAGTTCATTTATTATGCACCCCATACCCATCTTGTGGGCGGTAGTGGAAAGGGTTGCAGAGGCACATAATGGGCTCAGGGACTGAACCCCACAATTCATTTAGCTAAGCAAGTTACAATCTTGATGAGCTAGTTACAAAATTCAGTATAAGTCGTCACATCAACAATGGGTTCGAGATCGATCACAAGTACAGTTTCTAAATTAAGCAACTGACATATGTGGAGAGCTAGTGTCACAATTGATATGTTTGTCCTGCACACCGCCCCTCATCCAGTGGGCAGCGGTGGATAGGTTACAATCACTTTGTTACTACTTACAGTTAGCAAACTGGGGATATTTGGCTAAAATTTCTGGTACCAGATAATTTTGAATGAAATATTGACACATCGTTGGTACATTGGTTATAAAATTGTCTCTGAATTCACTATCACATAGTGACGGAGGGTGTGCGAATAATTTTGTTGACAGTTAACATTTGGTCAGGTCTACATCGGCAGATAATGAGAATTCCCAGAAATACTTGTAACCGAGTTGATATCTAAGCCGAGCAGTAGTAACATCTAGAAGTCTGCTGATTTTATTGGATGAACCATAGATGTGTCGCTCCACTTGCATAATAGTATTGAACGAAAGTTAATCTCCCCAAACAATTTCGCGTTTTGGGCAAGTTACCCCTCCACTCTCTCCATTTTTTTTTTGGACATTCCCTGGTAGTGTGCGGAAATACTGAAAAGTGTATACTCTTTTCAACTTTGTCACCTTAATTCTCGTCCTATGTCTTTCATTTTGGTATCAATGCGTTCGCAATAGAATTCCCAACAGAACTATGTGCATATAATGTCAAAGACAGCAGCGCGCTCCACCCGCCGACAAGATGAATGTAGGCCAAGGGTACCAGAAAAAGAAAGCTGAGCGTGATAATACTGAAAAGTGTATACCTTTTTCAACTTTGTTACCTCAATTCTCATCCTAGGTTTTTCAATTTAGCATCAATGTGTTCGCAATAGAATTCTCTACAGGACTAAAGGCATATAAACTCCAAAAGCCCGGCTTACCATCCGCAACAAACAGAGAAAGCGAGAGCGTGTTACCAGGGAGCGCACAAGAGCGATAAAATGTATACACTCTTTTCATTCTGGTCACCTCAATTGTCATCTTTGGTCTTTCATTTTGGTATCAATGTGTTCGCAATAGAATTTTCAACTGGAATTTATGCATGAAATGTCAAAAACAGCAGCGTGCTCCACCCGCTGACGTGATGAAAGCACGGCGGACCATCCACACAAAACAGAGAAAGTGAGAGAAAGTAACCTGGGAGCACTCTAGTGCAATGTAATGTGAACACACTTTTCACTTTGGTTACCTCAATTCTCGTCATATGTCTTTCATTTTGGTATCAATGTGTTCGCAATTGTATCTGCTGGCATTTTACCCTTTGCTTGGATCTGAAGGGTTTTAGGCTCACCACGATGCAATCTGATAGTACCACACGTGTATATACCTATCTTCAAGCAGCAATTCACTCATTCAAACCGACTTATAATAGTTATCCATATATAAATGGTAATCTTTGTTCTACCTGTTAACCTGTCATATGAAGAAAGATTGTCAAAGCTTATATTACATTCTCTAGAAAAGCAAAGAATTAGGAGTGACATATGGTAGAGGTGCACAATGGGATGAATGGACATAACAAAGGGGACATTAATGGGGTATTAAAAGTAGCAACACAAGACAGAACTCGAAACAAAGTGTAAAAATTGGAAAAATTTAGATTTAGGAAAGAACTGCATGAGTAAATACACTGGGTTTGTACCTTAAGGTTCATGTATGCAATATTACAGAGTTCCAGTTAACTCCCATGCATGCAATTAATTTATGTTATGTTCATGTTTTTTATGTTAAAAGGTTTTTGTTGATTTGTTTGTATATTTTCATAAGTAAAGCATGCTTACCATCTTATTCCAAGTTTTATGATAACTTTACAAGGTTTAAAACATAAAGTTCAATATATATTCTGGTTTTCACACAGGAATTATACGTTAATATAACATCATAATAACGTAATGATGTCGTGTAAATAACGTTACTCTGACGTCATATAAATGTTATATTTAAGTTATAAAAACGTAAACTGGATAGCTTTACAGAAAGTAAACAAAAAAAACTAAATGTTGACTGAAAATTATTTATTCTTAAATATAAAGCATGAAAACATTATAATTCCATAGCATTTACTATTATTTTTAAATTTTTACATAAATCTTAAAAAACTGTGTCTCAAGAATATATGTTTTTAGTTATATCCTTTGGTTTTAAGAACGTCAGATATACGTATTTATGTCAAAAGTTACAGTATTACCTTTGTGGCACCATTTAAAAACGTCCACAAACGTTCTGTGTTTGCTGGGTAGGGGAGGGGTCAATGGATTTGTTAAAGGATGGAGCACAGCAAATTGTATAGTTAATTACTTGTATTGTATACATAATTACAAATTGTATAGTTAATTACATGGCCGAAACGCTTTGCGTAATAGTGGCTTTAAGCATTGTATGTACTAGCCCTAACTATAAATCCATCACTCTTTGTAAAATCTTTTGTATGTATGTACCTTACCTAAATAAACATTTGATTTGATTTGATTTGATTACTTGTCTAATGACACGGCTAGGTACTCTGTATTTGTTGACATCAAAGGAGCCTTCGACAAAGCACAGGAGATTGCGATCCTGGACGAGCTTGCATGCATGGGTGTCAAGGGGAGACCCATGAAATGGGTTGAAGACTACCTCACAGGAAGGAAAGTCAAGGTTTGCTTCAATGGAGCAGTCTCCAGAACAATGAATATGGAACTCGGGACCCCCCAAGGCGGAGTCTTAAGCCCTACACTATTCAATGTACTTATGAACGCCATTGCAAATATTGATTTTCCGGAAGGAACACAACAAGTGGGATATGCAGATGATGTCCTAATACAAGCTCCCACCTTGGGAAAAATTGAACAGTCCATTGAACTCCTTGGAAGGAAATGTATTGAGCTCGGTTTCACTCTCTCCACAAACAAGACGAAGGCATACTCCCATCACAAGCGGAGAGCAAATGAAAAACTGCAAATTAATGGTGTAACACTTGAATGGGTTGACCACTATCGGTACCTTGGCGTCACTGTCGGCTCTAACAAGGGAAAGAAAGAGGAGCTCAATCAACTCATAGGAACATGCAAAAGTCGACTCAGGGCAATGAAAGCTATGACCTGGAATGGACATGGAGCCTCTATTGCCATGCTTAAAATGATGTACACAGCCTATGTGCGCTCCGTCATAGACTATGCCGCACCAGTTCTGTGCACCTACTCCCAAAGCGATATGAAAAGGCTTGAAAGCATTCAAAATGAAGCCATGATAATCATTCTTGGAGTTTCAAGGACTGCCAAAACGTCTAATCTACGAGAGGAGTAGTCCCTTCCCTGTGTTAAAAGCAAAATTCAGGAGCTGAATGCTAAGCTTGCAATTAGGATAGCTAGAGATCCCCATTACAATGATATTGCCAAGAAAAAACTGAGCTCTGTGCTACTTTCAGGGGAAAACAGGAGAAGCAAAAAATGGCATCACAGAGCAGTCTGCTACCTTGAAGAGCTTCACCTGCTTGAGCAAGCCCGTGAGCTCCTGCCTGTAGAGAGGTTACCTCCCTGGGAGGATGACTCATGCAAGATCATCATCAATGAAATGGCAATGAAAAAATCCAACATGATACCACAAGAAATGAGGCACAAGTATCTCGAGGAAATTTATAAAGAAGCCGGAGATGAACTAGATCAAATCTACACTGACGGGTCATCTAATCCTGTCAATGGCAGGGCTGGTGCAGCATACACGGTAATCAAGGATAATACTTTCCAACTCAGAAATGAAGAAAAAGCACGTATTGAGAACTATGCCTCTTCAACGCAAGCAGAGCTAACTGCCATTGTTATGGCGTCAAGGTTTCTTGAACGGAACACTAATGGTGCAGTGATTTGCACCGATTCAAAAGCAGCACTGCAAAGCCTAAGTAAAAATCAGGCAGAAAATCTTGCAATAGTCGCTGAAATTAAGAGAGCTGTGAGAGTACTTACCAATCAGGGAAGAGTCATCAAGTTTCTGTGGATCCCCTCCCATGTTGGAATATATGGGAATGAACGAGCAGATGTGCTGGCTGCTGAAGGCGCTGAAGGAGACCATATTGAATACTTCATACCCAAGACTCAACTACAAATTAGAGATATTATCAGGCAACATCACCGTGACAAGGTAACTGAGGAAAGGAGGATAGAAGCACAAACCAGTGAATCTGTACGATGGTACAACATGGTTGCAGCTGGCAATCCCAATCATTATGGCTGAAGAGGAGGACGACGAGGGAGAGAATCAGTAATAGCGAGAATCCGTCTTGGATACATATATCCATGGAGATTTGGAATGGAAACAACAGTTGATCAGCGAAGTTGCAGAATCTGTGGTGAGAGTGATGGACACCGCCTTGACCACTATCTACGTGAATGTGAACACCTGAGAGACATTAGGAATATGTGTAGAATAATAAACCACACATTGTTTGAGTTAGGAAAACACTATTTGTCAAATATTGATACTGTTCTTAAAAGATTTCCCCATTTTGCACCCGTAAGATAACGTAAGCTTTTAAGGGTTGATAAATGTTAATCTTCTTGTTTGAGGAGCTGTTCACTTGAGACAGTTAAGCAAGTCCCAGCTGTGTCTGGGTACAAGTGACAGGATGAACAACCCAACGGGTTTTCTTCCTATTGGGGAGTGTTGTACATTCTGCTATGGCGGTGTGTCCACTCACAAGATGAGTGGCGCTGCCCAATAAACTCGCCCCTCGGGGCAAAATTTAAAAATTTAAATTTGCACCATATAAATTGTTGATTGCTAATATGTAAATTACAAATGATAAGAGATTGAAAAGATAGATAAAAGGTGATGGAAAAATACTGTTATAAATAGATAAATAGAAAATAATTAATATAACGGGAAAGAATATATAAATTATATGCAAATGAATAGTTATTAAAGATGGTTAAGTGTATAAATACAAGTGATTAACTATCTAAAAATGTGAATGGATTAATAAATACATGAGGATTAAAATACTAATTTAAATGAGATAAATATATTTTTTTTTTAGATATATACAAGAGTTGTTACATTCTTGTAGAGCCACTAGTATGCGTAGCGTTTCGGGCAGGTCCCTGGAATACGATCCCCGCCGCGAAGAATCGTTGTTACAACCAAGTACACATTTTACTGTTGCGTTAAACAGAGGCTACAGTTAAGGAATTGCGCCCAGTAAATCCTCCCCGGCCAGGATACGAACCCATGACATAGCGCTCGCGGAACGCCAGGCGAGTGTCTTACCACTACACCACGGAAATATGTAAAAGGTGCTGGAATAGATCCATAAAAAGTGAATAAATATTAAAGGGATTAAATAGATGAAAAAATAGGACTCAATAATTCCAACTAGAGTGTTATTTGGGTAATATATTAAAAAGGAAGTTCCGGTCAAGTGGTCGAACTGGTGACCTCGTGAACACCGGGTCTAACCTCCCAGTCTGGCCACGACTCTTCCTGCTTAATGAAGAACTCAACAGTCATACATTCATCCACTTCATCATACATCATCAACTGACAATTGAGGCGTGTGAAGGAGAAAGTCGGGAAGGAAAATTAATCTTTATGAGAAGAGGATGTAAGGTAAGGTAAGGAAATGATGAGGTGAAAGCGCCAGGCCAGTATGAATATATAACACTGGGAAGGGACATTAGGATGGGCTGGGATGTGAGGACGGAGTGAAGGAACGGTGCTCAACCTCTTGGACCATCGGGGATCGAACGCCGACCCTGCAAGAAGCAAAAGTATGGAGTGGAAAAACGGTGCCCAATCACTTGGACCTTCGGGGATCGAACAGAAAACATACTTTATAGACATCATAGATCTCAATAAAGTTAAACAAAGCGAACACTTCGAAGTTATTTTCTCACATTTATTAAGGTAAATATATATTCAACCAGGAGATATTCTACTTTGTATTTATTTAATCAACAAATAATATGTTTACATTGGTTGTTTATGGACATACAAGTAATTATGGTAATATTATAGTAATAGTTCAGGTAATTATGGTAATATTATAGTAATAGTTCAGGAAATTATGGTAATATTATAGTAATAGTTCAGGTAATTATGGTAATATTATAGTAATAGTTCAGGTAATTATGGTAATATTATAGTAATAGTTCAGGTAATTATGGTAATATTATAGTAATAGTTCAGGTAATTATGGTAATATTATAGTATTCGTGAAGGTAATTATCCTGTTGCTGTCAATATCTTACGACGAATAGAGAAGAATCGTGAATGAAAATCTGACTTTAGTTAAAATGTGTCATATTCCTTTACAAAAATACACAGACATAAAACGAACGCACACAGACATGTTGTTAGTGTTGCAACGCTCAGGAACGGCATGTTTTGGGTGTTTCAACACAGGGATATAGTGTTGTAAGTGTGGCAAATTTGAATAAGGTGTTGTGAGTCTTGCAACACTGAAATGGGAAGTTATAAGTGGAAGTTATAAGTGTTGGATCACAAGATGGAGGTGTTGCAAGTGTTGCAAAACAGGACTTGTTGTGAGCGTTGCAAAACAAATTACATACTCAGGTTGTAACACATAAATAACATACTGTGAGGGGTTACAACATGTTATTACTGTGTTTCAACGTTTCAAAACACATAACTCATTATGTATGGGTTGCATCACAATACGTTATTGTCTTGCAACCCAACTCACATCACGTCATTGATGTGTTGTAACACTCACATCACGGTATTAGTGTTGCAATTTTGCATACAAATTCTGTGTTGCAGCACTCACGTTAGGACCGTGATGCAACATTCACGTTAGGACCGTTATGCAACACTCACGTTAGGACCGTGATGCAACATTCACGTTAGGACCGTGATGCAACACTCACGTTAGGACCGTGATGCAACACTCACGTTAGGACCGTGATGCAACACTCACGTTAGGACCGTGATGCAACATTCACGTTAGGACCGTGATGCAACACTCACGTCAGGACTGTGATGCAACACTCACGTTAGGACCGTGATGCAACACTCACAACTCAACAGTCCCATCAAGCGTTTAACATTGTATTCTTGCCAGATATTAATGTTTTATTGCTAATATGTAAATATTACAAAAGTTTGCGATTGAATAAATCAACAAAAGGTGATAGAAAATATAACTAACAAGTGATTAAACAGATGAATAAAAAGTAAATTAAAAAATAAAACTGACTGAAGAAACAAATTAAATTAGATTGATTGATTGATGAAGATTAAGCCACCCAAAAGGTGGCACGGGCATGAATAGCCCGTAAGTGGTGGCCCTTTTAAGCCATTACCAGTATCAAGAGCTGATACTGGAGATCTGTGGAGGTGCGACTGCACCCTGCGTGACGGGAGATGTCTCCCGTGTAAATTAGATTGAACAGCTAACAAAGGTGATTAACTAGAGCAATATAGGTGATTAAATATCTTAAAACTGGTGATTGCTTTGGTAAATGATGCTTTAACAAGTCGATAAAATGGTATAAATAGACATATTAAAGTTGCTGTAATTGTCCAATAAAACGTGGGTGAATTTTTAAAATGTGATTAAATGGATGAAAATTGCGATTGAATAATTAAAACTTAAATATAATTTAACTAAATGAAAAAAGAAGAAGATGCAAACAGAGAGAGTTCGAACTGGAGGCAAAAAAATCTAATGTCACTGAATAATTAATAAAGGTGATTAAACAGATAAATTTGCGTGATTAAATATCTAGAAAATGGTGATTGGATTAATAAATATATGATGACTGAAAAATAAAGATAATGTGATAAAAGAGACAATATAAAACTTGATTAAATTGAAAAATAAAACTTGATTTAACATATAAAATTTGATTAAATAGATGAAAAATAGTAATGGATTAAAACTAAAGTGTTTTGTAGGCAATATATGGAAAAAGGAAGCTCATATCGACAGTATAGAGTTGGAACTGGTGACCGCGTGAACACCGGGTCCAACTGGTGACCGCGTGAACACCGGGTCCAACTGGTGACCGCGTGAACACCGGGTCCAACTGGTGACCGCGTGAACACCGGGTCCAACTGGTGACCGCGTGAACACCGGGTCCAACTGGTGACCGCGTGAACACCGGGTCCAACTGGTGACCGCGTGAACACCTGGTCCAACTGGTGACAGCGTGAACACCGGGTCCAACTGGTGACCGCGTGAACACCGGGTCCAACTGGTGACCGCGGGAACACCGGGTCCTACTGGTGACCGCGTGAACACCGGGTCCAACTGGTGACCGCGTGAACACCGGGTCCAACTGGTGACCGCGTGAACACCGGGTCCAACTGGTGACCGCGTGAACACCGGGTCCAACTGGTGACCGCGTGAACACCGGGTCCAACTGGTGACCGCGTGAACACCGGGTCCAACTGGTGACCGCGTGAACACCGGGTCCAACTGGTGACCGCGTGAACACCGGGTCCAACTGGTGACCGCGTGAACACCGGGTCCGACTGGTGACCGCGTGAACACCGGGTCCAACCTCCCAGTCTGGCCACGACTCTTCCTGCTTAATGAAGAACTCAACAGTCATACATTCATCCACTTCATCATACATCATCAACTGACAACTGAGGCGTGATGAGAGAAAATCAGTAGAGGAAAAATATCTGTGAGGATGTGAGGTAAGGTAAGGTAGGGTAAGGTGAGGTAAGGTGAGGTAAGGTGAGGTAAGGTAAGGTGAGGTAAGGTAAGGTGAGGTAAGGTGAGGTAAGGTGAGGTAGGGTAAGGTAAGGTAAGGTGAGGTAAGGTAAGGTGAGGTAGGGTAAGGTAAGGTAAGGTAAGGTGAGGTAAGGTAAGGTAAGGTGAGGTAAGGTGAGGTAAGGTAAGGTAAGGTGAGGTAAGGTGAGGTAAGGTAAGGTAAGGTAAGGTGAGGTAGGGTAAGGTAAGGTAAGGTAAGGTGAGGTAAGGTGAGGTAAGGTAAGGTAAGGTAAGGTAAGGTAAGGTAAGGTAAGGTAAGGTAAGGTGAGGTAAGGTGAGGTAAGGTAAGGTGAGGTAAGGTGAGGTAAGGTGAGGTAAGGTGAGGTAGGGTAAGGTAAGGTAAGGTGAGGTAAGGTGAGGTAAGGTGAGGTAAGGTAAGGTGAGGTAAGGTAAGGTAAGGTAAGGTAAGGTAAGGTAAGGTAAGGTGAGGTAAGGTGAGGTGAGGTAAGGTAAGATAAGGTGAAGTAAGGTAAGATAAGGTAAGGTAAGGTAAGGTAAGGTAAGGTGAGGTAAGGTAAGGTGAGGTAAGGTAAGGTGAGGTAAGGTAAGGTAAGGTAAGGTAAGGTAAGGTGAGGTGAGGTAAGGTAAGGTAAGGTAAGGTAAGGTAAGATAAGGTGAGGTAAGGTGAGGTAAGGTAAGGTAAGGTGAGGTAAGGAAAGGTAAGATAAGGTAAGGTAAGGTGAGGTAAGGTAAGGTGAGGTAAGGTAAGTTGAGGTAAGGTGAGGTAAGGTAAGGTAAGGTAAGATAAGGTAAGGTGAGGTAAGGTCAGGTGAGGTAAGGTGAGGTAAGATAAGGTAAGGTAAGATAAGGTAAGGTGAGGTGAGGTAAGATGAGGTGAGGTGAGGTAAGGTAAGGTGAGGTCAGGTAAGGTAAGGTAAGGTAAGGTAAGGTGAGGTAAGGTGAGGTAAGGTGAAGGAAGGTAAGGTGAGATGAGGTAAGGTGAGGTAAGGTAAGGTGAGGTAAGATGAGGTAAGGTGAGGTAAGGTAATATAAGGTAAGGTGAGGTAAGGTAAGGTGAGGTAAGGTAAGGTGAGGTAAGGTAATATGAGGTAAGGTAAGGTGAGGTAAGGTAAGGTTAAGTAAGGTGAGGTAAGGTAAGGTGAGGTTAGGTGAGGTGAGGTAAGGTAAGGTAAGGTGAGGTAAGGTGAGGTAAGGTTAGGTAAGGTAAGGTAAGGTAAGGTAAGGTGAGGTAAGGTATGGTAAGGTGAGGTAAGGTAAGGTATGGTGAGGTAAGGTGAGGTAAGGTAAGGTGAGGTAAGGTGAGGTAAGGTGAGGTGAGGTGAGGTAAGGTAAGGTGAGGTGAGGTAAGGTGAGGCAAGGTAAGGTAAGGTGAGGTAAGATGAGGTAAGGTGAGGTAAGGTGAGGTAAGGTGAGGCAAGGTAAGGTAAGGTGAGGTAAGATGAGGTAAGGTGAGGTAAGGTGAGGTAAGGTTAAGTAAGGTGAGGTAAGGTGAGGTAAGGTGAGGTGAGGTAAGGTAAGGTAAGGTGAGGTAAGGTAAGGTAAGGTAAGGTATGGTGAGGTAAGTTTATCTTGAGATGATTTCGGGGCTTTAGTGTCCCCACGGCCCGGTCCTCGACCAAGCCTCCACCCCCAGGAAGCAGCCCGTGACAGCTGACTAACTCCCAGGTACCTATTCTACTGCTAGGTAACAGGGGCATAGGGTGAAAGAAACTCTGCCCATTGTTTCTCGTCTGCGCCCGGGATCGAACCCGGGACCACAGGATCACAAATCCCGCGTGCTGTCCGCTCGGCCGACCGGCTCCCAAGGTAAGGTGAGGTGAGGCAAGGTGAGGTAAGGTAAGGTGAGGTAAGGTGAGGTAAGGTGAGGCAAGGTAAGGCAAGGTAAGGTGAGGCAAGGTGAGGTAAGGTAAGGTAAGGTGAGGTGAGGTGAGGTAAGGTGAGGTAAGTGGAGGTAAGGTAAGGTAAGTTGAGGTAAGGTGAGGTAAGGTGAGGTAAGGTAAGGTAAGGTGAGGTAATCAACGGAAAATTCGCCTGAAGCTGTCTTCCCAGTTCACGAAATCCAATCTAGTCCGGACAGCTGCATCCCAACGGAAGGGATTATACATCAACGAGTGCTTGACCAGGAACAGACAGCAAATCCTCTACCGCCTGCGTCAAATCCGTCAACAAAACCCAGATGCGATTCATCAGTGCTTCGTTAGAGATGGTCTGATAAAGGTGAGAAAAACCGCAGAGGGCAAAATGTTTACAATTACTAGAGAAGAAAACCTCAACACTTTCCTCTCCCAATGTGGTTTGTCTCACCTTATCACTCCCAATGAATTAACTTAATTAACCCCCTGTCAACTAGTGGGGCTAGGTATCCTAAGTCTCCTTGGTTCATTTTCTGACTTAATTTTTAACTTACTCTTACCTAGTCATTTACCGAAATTATTTATTGAGTTATTAAGTAGTTCTTCAGGTCTTTTTAATTATACAATCATTACTGAACTATCTATAGTTATTAATCATTAGCTTAAATTTGCCTATGTTTATTATTCAACTTTTCTTTGATTTCATTTATTACCTAGGTTGCCTAGCCTCGCCATGCTCCCTTACTCCATTGTACCCCTGGCTTTGCCTGCATCTCAAATTGCAAATTGTTACTTACAGTGTACCTGAGAGTACTCGTAAGCAATCTACCTCATTTTTTCTTTTTTTTTCATTTTTGCTCAATTTGTTTTTTTTTGTATTGCCTAGTCTTGCTTATATTTTTTGTTTTTTATTTCTATATCTTGTGTTTTTGTATAGTCCATGTTTACATATTTTTTCTTTAATCTCATTAATTGCCTAGGTTGCCTAGCCTAGCCATACTCCCTTACTCCATTGTACCCCTGTAAGCCCCTTTTGTGTTTGTTTTGTACAGTATTGTGTATATAATTTTCCCTATTTTATAGCTTATTTCTACTTATTTCTGATTCTACAATCAGCTTTTTTTATGCAGTCAAGTATAGACCCAGAACTTAACCTCTTATCCACTATCTATGACAATAATCACTTTAATGATCTAAATTGCAGATATTTTGCAGCACATGATGTAAACAATGTATTAACTCATAATCACAATATCTCTGTAATCAATTTGAACGTTAGATCCCTAGGTAAACACTTCGATGATGTTAGTGCCTTGATTGAAACTATTGGCAACAAATTCTCTTTTATTATACTTACTGAAACATGGTTGAAAGAGGATACTACTCAACTCTTTAACATGCCTAACTACTCAGCAATTCACAACTGTCGTCAACTTCAGAGAGGTGGTGGCACTGCTCTTTACTACCACCAAGAACTAACATGCTTAAAAGAAATTAGAACTAGAGACTGCTATGGGGAGTATATCTTTGCCAGCTTCAGAGTCAAGGGTGCCGAGTCTGTCCTGTCTGTGGGTGCAGTCTATAGAATTCCCAACACTGATGTGTCTGTATTCAACTCAAACCTTAGAAATCTAATACTTGATAACAGACTGAACAAAAACCACCTAATTATCGCAGGGGACTTTAATATTGACCTCTGCGAGCCTGAACACCCAACTGCTGTTAGCTTCCTCAACTGTATGAATTCCTGCTTCCTCATACCCTTAATCACTAGACCTACTAGAATCACTGATAGCACTGCCACGACTCTAGATCACATCTGGACCAACATAACCTCTCCGCTTACTTCAGGTATAATCACCGATAGCACTACAGACCACTACCCCACATTTCTCTTAACTAACATTAGCAAACCACCTCTAGAAACAAGGGAGTTAAGCTTTAGGCTGCACAATGAAACTGCTATAAACAATTTTATAACTGCTGCTGATAATGTCAACTGGGAGTCCGAGTTAGGTAACATAGGGGACATCAACCTAGCTGTGCAATCTTTTCTACAAACAACTCTTAGCCTTTATAACACCCACTGTCCTAGGCTTACAAAACAAGTCACAAGCAAAAGGCTTAACAATCCTTGGCTTACAAAGGGAATACTGAAATCCATTAACAAAAAACACGACCTTGAGAAGAAGTATAGGTTAGGAATTGTCTCCAAAGAATTCTCAAAGAATTACTCATTATTGCTATCTAAGATAATTAGACGAGCCAAAACTAAATACTACGAAGATAAATTTACTCAAATAAAGAGCAACATTAAACAAACTTGGAGCACAATTTCACAAATATTGGGATCAAAGAAATCTTTAAATAACAAACCGACTCTCCTGTCTAATAACGATGGTCAGCTTTCAGCCTCTGATTCTGCTATTGAGTTCAATAGGTTCTTCTCTTCCATTGGTTCATCCCTTGCAAATGATATTCCATCTTCCAGTACTGACATTAAGGACTATCTTACAGGTAACTATCCACAGTCTCTGTACCTAAAGCCTATTAACTCCACTGACGTCAATGAGATAATCCTTTCCCTTAAAACCAAGTCTGGTGCCCTTGAGGAGATACCAACTTTAATTTACAAAAAAGCCTCCAGATCTTTAGCCCCTGCTATTGCTTTGCTCTTCAACAAGTCACTTGAACTCCAAACCTTTCCAGGTATTCTAAAAAAAGCGAGAGTAACGCCTGTCCACAAATGTGGTGACCCCACAGATGTTAACAACTACAGACCTATATCAATCCTGCCAAACTTGTCAAAAATTTTTGAAAAACTTATATATAAGCAGCTTTACTCATATCTAGCCAAACTCAATATACTTAGCCCTTGCCAATATGGCTTCAGACCCAAAAAAAGCACTAACGATGCACTTATTAGTATGCTTAACTCGATTCATACAGCTCTTGATAAAAGGGAGTTCCCTGTTGGGTTATTTGTGGACCTGCGTAAAGCTTTTGATACTGTCAACCACCATAACCTTCTTCTTAAATTACATCATTATGGAGTCAGAGGACACTCCCTACAATACCTCGAGTCCTACCTTACTGACAGGCTCCAATATGTTTCTGTGAATAATACAATTTCTCCCACCCTACCCATCAACATTGGTGTTCCTCAGGGCAGCATACTTGGCCCTCTCCTCTTTCTCATCTACATTAATGACCTTCCAAATGCCTCCCAACACCTCAAACCAATTCTATTTGCTGACGACACAACCTTCATTTACTCCAGTCCTGACCCTCTTGCTCTAAATGCCACAGTAAATACCGAGCTAAATAAAGTCCATCTTTGGCTAACTGCCAACAAACTCACCCTTAACATTGACAAAACTTTCTATATTCTGTTTGGCAATAAATCCTCTAGTCATATAAATCTCAAAATAAACAATACCCAAATTTGTAACAAATTAGATGGCAAATTCCTTGGCATTCTCATTGACCACAAGCTGAATTTCCAGGGACACATTCTAAATATATCAAAAAAAGTTTCAAAAACTGTGGGCATTCTTTCTAAGATCAGATATTATGTACCACGCCCTGCCCTGGTGACTCTCTATTACTCCCTTATCTATCCTTATCTCAACTATGGTATTTGTGCTTGGGGTTCTACTACCCAAAATCACTTACGTCCTCTAATTACCCAACACAAAGCTGCTATTAGAACAATATCCAACTCTGGCCCCAGACATCACTCGGTACCCCTACTCAAATCTCTGAATATGTTAGATATTAAGTCTCTGCACATTCTCTCATGTGTATTATACATATATAAAACGCTAAACTATAATGCCAATCCTGATCTTAAAAGCTTCATAGAAGGTTGTAACAGAACCCATGAGCACCACACCAGAAATAAATACAGTTTTGATATTCCTAGAGTACGTCTTAATCAAACTAGAAATGCTCTGCAAATCAAGGGGCCCAGAATGTGGAATGACCTTCCCAACCATGTTAAAGACTGTACCTCTCTCAACCAGTTTAAGATAAAAACTAAACACTACCTAATAAATTCCCTGTAATCTACCTCACTCCTCTATTGTCAACCCATGTCTGTTATTTTCTTTTCTTTTTAATCAACACTGTTTGTCAACCTATTGTATTTGTGCTGCTTTTTCAGTCATGTTCCCCCTTTTTTTATCTTTATTTGTATTTGTTCTCAACACTTTTTATTCTTTATGCTCAATTAGTATTAAGTTCTAGATATTAATGTTTTTCTTGCCCGAAACGCATTGCGTAATAGTGGCTTTAGGCATTGTATGTACTAGCTCTATCTATATATCAATCCATTAATGTAACATCACTTGTATGTATATACCTTACCTGAATAAACATCTGAATCTGTAAGGTGAGGTAAGGTAAGGTGAGGTAAGGTGAGGCAAGGTAAGGTGAGGTAAGGTAAGGTGAGGTAAGGTGAGGTAAGGTAAGGTGAGTTAAGGTGAGGTAAGGTAAGGTGAGGTAAGGGGAGGTAAGGTAAGGGGAGGTAAGGTAAGGTGAGGTGAGGTAAGGGGAGGTAAGGTGAGGTGAGGTAAGGGGAGGTAAGGTAAGGTGAGGTAAGGTGAGGTAAGGGGAGGTAAGGTAAGGTGAGGTAAGGTGAGGGAAGGTAAGGTGAGGGAAGGTGTGGTAAGATAAGGTGAGGTAAGGTGAGGTAAGGTAAGGTAAGGTGAGGTAAGGTAAGGTGAGGTAAGGTAAGGTGAAGTAAGGTAAGGTGAGGTAGGGTAAGGTTAGGTAAGGTGAGGTAAGGTAATGTAAGGTAAGGTGAGGTAGGTAAGGTTAGGTAAGGTAAGGTAAGGTAAGGTAAGGTGAGGTAAGGTAAGGTGAGGTAAGGTGATGTAAGGTAAGGTAAGGTGAGGTAAAATAAGGTAAGGTGAAGTAAGGTAATAATGAGGTAAAAGTACTGCTCTAGTATGATTATATAGCACTTGTTAAGGATATTAGGATGAGCTGGGATATATAAGGACTGACTGAAGGAGCGGTGCCCAACCACTTCCACCATCGGGGATCGAACAAAAAGTTATTTTATATCCAGTTTGTATCTAAAATAAATTTAAGCAAAATGAAGTATAAAGTTCTCACCAATTATTTACACTGTATCAGCGAAGTTTTGAACTATTTATCCAACTGCTAATTTTTTGGATAAGTTGTTTATTGGTTAGATGTTCACTATATGTGTTCACCATATGTGTTCACCTAGTGTATTACCCTAGACGTATTCACCTAGTGTATTACCCTAGACGTGTTCACCTAGTGTATTACCCTAGACGTGTTTATTTATATGTGTTCACCTAGTGTATTACCCTAGACGTGTTTATTTATATGTGTTCACCTAGTGTATTACCCTAGACGTATTCACCTAGTGTATTACCCTAGACGTGTTCACCTAGTGTATTACCCTAGACGTGTTTATTTATATGTGTTCACCTAGTGTATTACCCTAGACGTATTCACCTAGTGTATTACCCTAGACGTATTCACCTAGTGTATTACCCTAGACGTGTTCACAGTAGTAGGGTGTAAGCGCCAGCGGCTCCTTTTATTTTTCTGGGAAATATCGTGTCTGTGAGCCAGGGTTTTCAGGTAAATTTTGTGTCACAGATTTTAGAAGTTGTTAAAGTTCTTATAATGAAAATAATTTCCGAGACTTAGAAGTTTGTTAAGGTCTTATGGGAGAAATTCAAATATCGTATGTAGCGCTTTAGGGTTTTCAGGAGAACTCTACGGACATATTTTACATGTTTTCAACTTACAAAATCCGTCTGTGTGAGCCATAGTTTTCAGGTAATTTTAGAAAATCCCGTGTGTGAGCCAGGGTTTTCAGTTCTCGTACCTCACACCCCCTCCCTCCCCCCCCCCCCCCTTACCTCGCAATCTGTCGCGTCACCTTTATTTACCTTACGCCCGGCTAGCCAGACGCTTCGTGTAGGTTGCCTCTTATCTTATCTTATCTTCTCCATAATAATATCTGGACCGTCCCTGCACTCTCTCTCTCTCTCCTTTCATTCAGTTCAGCTATTTTCTGACATCGTATGTTTTCTCCTTTTCATTAAGCAAGTCAGTTTTACACAAATAAATCGTGTTAGTAAGCAAGTTCTAGCTCACGTTCCCCGCCTTAGTCCCCTGTCGTATAATGAATACTATCATTCCAATCCCTCTAAAATTTAAAAATAATCATATTTCAAACGTATTTCAATACAGTAATTTAGTTACCGAGCTCCAGCGCTTGTCCTCCGCCTTAGCTCTCTCGTATCTTCGTTAATACCTATTCAAATTCCCCGAAATTTCTACCCGCTGTATTTCAGACATAGTTTAGTAAATGCAAACAATTATCAAACTCTAGCTCTTGTCCCCAGCTTAGTTCATTTGTACAAGATCGTTAGTAACAGTCCAAATTCCCTGAGATTTTTACCCTCTGTATTTCAGACAAAGTAAATAAGATCAAGTCCATTACCGAGCTCCAGCTCTCGTCCTCCACTTTAGTTCATTTGTACAAGATCGTTAGTAACAGATCAATTCCCCTGAAATTTTTTACCCTCTGTATTTTCAGGCACCGTAAATATGATCAAAACAATTATCAAACTCTAACTCTTGTCCACCGTCTTAGTTCATTTATACAAGATCGTTAGTAACAGACCAATTTTCCCGAAATTTAAAGCAGACATACTTCAAAGTTAGTAAATAAAATCAAGTAAGTTATATCGAGCTCCAGCTCTCATCCCCGCCTCAGTTCTCTCTCGTATCTTTGTAAATAACCCATCAATTTCCCTGAAATTTTTACCCTCTGTATTTCAGACATAGTAAATATGATGTAAACAATTATAAAACTCTAGCTCTTGTCCTCTGTCCAAGTTCACTCATGTAAATTCATTACTATCAGTCCAAATCCCCCTGAGATTTAAACACCCAACTACATTTTCAGACATAGTAAATAAAAACCAGTTCAGTTATCAAGTTTCAACTCTTGTGCCCCAGCTTAGTTCATTTTGTACAAGTTCTTTATTTTTCTAACTAAATCACCCTGAGATTTAAGATCACCTTATTTCTAACGTAGTAAAATTAATCTGGACATTAGCCAAGCTCTATTTCCTCGGCCTTAGATCATCAGACATAAATATATTCTATCAAGTCCGTCTCCAGCCTAACTCTTATCCGAGTACACACATAACCCCAACCTGTGTAATTATCTTTCACCCCCTCCCACCTTCCTCCATCTCATCTCACCTTACCCTTTCCCTCCCTTATCTTCTCATCCCCAACTTATCCAAACCTTCAATAATCGTACTGTATTTGCATATTTTCTCTATATTCACTGTGTTCTTCGTATTCTCATCCGTGTTCACTCCATGTTCTTCAAATGTTCACAGTCCCATTCAGTTCATATTTTCACAAGTATCTCCATTTTTTCTGTAATCTTTCTCTTAGTCTCATTATGTTCTCTACAAATTCTAGTCATATTTTCTATGTTTTCATGTTCATCACATGTTCTCTTTACAACTTTTATACTCAATATTCATGCTAACCTCCATATTTTTGTGTTCTTTGTCAATATTCATGCTCCTCTACAAGTTCATGTTCCTCACAAGATCACTTCGTTTTTCACCTTCACTTACATGTTTTCTACATTCTTTGTCATATTCTCCATGTTCTTCACAAGTCCATTGTTCATTCTTTGTATTCCCTATTCTCCTTATCATGTTTTCATGTTCTCTGTAAGTTCATATTCCCAGCATGTTCACTGTATTCATCAACTTTTCTTACATATGTTCTTTGCCATGTTCCCCATATGTTCTCTGGGTTTTTCCCCTTACATGTTATTTAACGTTCCTTAACTAAAAAAATCTTTCGCCAATCAACTAAAACATAGTCACTTTTGTCATTTCTCAACTAAACTTATTATCCAGTCAACTAAAAATAGTCAGAAATAGCCTCGTTCAACACTGTTCTTAACTAAAACAACCTTTCTCTTAGCTAAAAATTGTCAAAGGAAACTTCTTTCAGCACTTTCTTAACAGCCGCTATGTTTCATCAAGTAAGAAAAAATTGTCAAAGGAAACTTTCCAAAACTGTTCATAACTAAACTTATTCCCTAGTCATCAGAAAATAACCATGTTCTTCATGTTTCATTGTCATTTCATAACTAAAATTATCCATCAATCAACAGAAAAAGTCATATTCATCATTTCGTAACAGCCATTATGTTTTCGTCAAGTAAGAAAATATAGTCAAAGATATCTATCATCGTCGTTCTTAACTGACATTTATACTTTGTGGAGCACTAAAAATAGTCAAATGTAACTTTTTCAACACTTTCGTAACTCAAATTATATGTCGCTAAGTAAGAAAAATAGTCAAATGTAACTTTTTCAGCACTTTCGTAAAAATTATATGTCGTTAAGTAAGAAAAATAGTCAAAGGTGCTCTCCGTAACACCAAAGTTACTCTTCGAGATAACAAAGACACTCTCAAACACTCAAAATTTACTCAAAGACATCAAAGTTGCACTCAAAGACATCCTTTGAGACATCAAAGTTATTCTCAGAGGCATAAAAGCTATTCTCAGAGACATAAAAGTTAATCTCAGAGACATGAAAGTTATTCTCGATGTCATCAAAAAGTATTTTCTCGTTCATTAGAGTTAATCTCAGAGGCATAAAAGTTTTTCTCAGAGCTATCAAACTTGTTCTCGATGCCATCAAAAAGTATTTTCTCGTTCATCAAAGTTAATCTCAGAGTTAACAAAGGTAATCTCTAACTCACTTTAGTTCAACATATTAATTCGCTAAGTCCTCAAAGTTATTCTCTAAGACAACAAAGTCTTTCTCTAAGACAACAAAGTCTTTCTCAGAGCTATCAAACTTGTTCTCAAAGTCATCAAAGTTATTCACAGAGTCATCAAAGTTAATCTAAGACATCATTTTTCATCAAAGATATTCTCATGTCCACAAAAGTTATTCCAAGAGACGTCAAAGTTAATCTCAGACATCTTCGTTCATAAAAGTTATTCTCAGAGACATCTAAAGTTATTCTCTAAGACATCAAAGTTATTCTAAGAGCTATCAAAAGTTATTCTCAGTCATGATATGTTATTCTCTAAGTAACCTTCCATTCATCAAAGACATTCTCTATGTCCTGAAAGTTATTCTCTAAGACAGCAAAGTTATTCTCAGAGTCATCAAAGTTATTCTCTATGTCATCAAAAAGTTATTCTCAGAGTCATCAAAGTTATTCTCTATGTCATCAAAAAGTTATACTCAGAGTCATCAAAGTTATTCTCTATGTCATCAAAAAGTTATTCTCTGAGCTAACAAAATACTACTCATGTTCTCAGAAGTCATTCTCAAACTCATCAAAGTTATTCTCAGAGTCATCAAAAGTTGTTCTCTAAGACATCAATGTTGTTATCTACGACATCAAAGATGTTCTGTAAATCATAAAAGTTAATCTTAACTCACCTTCGTTCATTAGAGAAACTTTCCAATCCATATTCGTTGACCAGAGTTATTCTCAGAGTCATCAAAGCGATCTCTAATTCATCTTCGTTCTCCAAAAAGTTGTTCTCTAAGACACCTTCATTCATCAAAGAAACTCTCCTTCTTCCATCATGTTATTCTTTAAGACATCTTCAGTCATAAAATTTTCTCTCCAAAATGTAACTAGTTCAGCTTTTCATACCAAACCTGCACTTGTTAAAATATATTTCCTTAGTCGCTTTACCCTAAAACTGTTCTCTGAACTACACTGTTCAAACCTACGTAACCTATCCTCTCCACCCGATGTTACTTACCTAACTTAACTTAACCTGCATAACCTAACTTTACCTATCTTACCTTACCTTACCTATCTTACCTAACCTAACCTAACCTAACTTTACCTATCTTACCTTACCTATCTTACCTATCTTACCTAACTTTACCTATCTTACCTAACTTAACCTGCATAACCTAACTTTACCTATCCTAACATAACTTACCTTACCTTACCTATCTTACCTAACTTTACCTATCTTACCTAACTTAACCTGCATAACCTAACTTTACCTATCTTACCTTACCTTACCTATCTTACCTTACCTTACCTATCTTACCTAACCTAACCTAACTTTACCTATCTTACCTTACCTTACCTATCTTACCTAACTTACCTAACCTAACTTATCCTGCTTAACCTAACTTACCTATCTTACCTAACTTTACCTATCTTACCTAACTTAACCTGCATAACCTAACTTTACCTATCCTAACATAACTTACCTTACCTTACCTATCTTACCTAACTTTACCTATCTTACCTAACTTACCTACATTACCTAACTTAACTTAACCTAACTTACCTACATTACCTAACTTAACCTAGCCTGCTTAACTTAACTTACCTTACCTTACCTATCTTACCTAACTTTACCTATCTTACCTAACTTACCTACATTACCTAACTTAACTTAACCTGCTTAACCTAACTTACCTACATTACCTAACTTAACCTGCTTAACCTAGCCTGCTTAACTTAACTTACCTTACCTTACCTATCTTACCTAACTTACATAATTTAACCTAACTTACCTTACCTTACCTAACTTAACCTGCTTAACCTAACTTATTTAACTTATCTTACATATCCTAACGTAACCTAACTTGCTTTACCTAACTTAATCTTACATTCCCAAACTGATGTATCCTAACTTATCTAGTCAAACCAGACATGATCTAACTTACATAAGTATTCCTTCTTGTCTTTTGTGTTTCGTCAATCATTGTCTCATATTCATTTACTCATTTCATTAGTTAATTTCTCAAATGGTCACTTATGCATTTCAAGTGCTATTTGTTAGAGATTGGATATTTAAGCATTTCAAAGAATTTTTGTTATATATGGGCATTTACTCATTTCAAGGGATAATTTCTCAAATGGACGTTTTTGCATTTCAAGTGTTATTTGTTTAAGATTGGGTGTTTAAGCATTTCAAAGAATTTTTGTTATATATGGGCATTTACTCATTTCAAGGGATAATTTCTCAAATGGACGTTTTTGCATTTCAAGTGTTATTTGTTTAAGATTGGGTGTTTAACCATTTCGAAGGATTTTTGTTATATATGGGAACTTACTCGTTTCAAGGGCTAATTTCTCAAATGGTCATTTTTGCAGATCAAGGGTTATTTGTTAAAGTTCATCAAGTTGCTCATAAGTTGTATTTATTATGTTTGTTATCATTTATTCTTATTCCCCAACCCCTTAACCTAACCTCTTGTAATCGTAGTGTATTTGGTAGGTTCTATCATATGTTCTTATTCCCCAACCCTTTAACCTAACCTTTCAGATGTAGTTTATTGTGTTTTTGACGTATTTGTTGAATATATTATCCTTTTCCTAACCTTTCAGATGTAGTTTTGTTTCTCCTTTTTGTATATTTTTACCCAAACCCACCATCCCACTTAACCTTCTTTCCTTCTTTTACTTTGATTCTCCTACTCCTTCTAACCCTCCTTTTCTATCTCTCTCCCTTATTCTCTCTCTTCCTTCCCCTCTCACTCATTTGCTCAAATGCTCTCTTCTTTTCTCAAATTCAAATCTTAGTTCCCCATGCCCACACTCTCTCTCTCATTCTCTCTTCTTCGGTCCCATTTTCTTCCGCCCCCTGTCTCCTACTCCTTGCTCTTCTTTCATGCTCTCACTCCCTTGAGCTCTTGTTTCTCAATTTCAAGTCTTAGTAGATCTGATTCTTTACTATTGTAATTTTTATTATTACTATGATAAAGAATGAACTTATATGTGAAAACAACGTAAAAGAAGGAAAGAAGGTTAAGTGGGATGGTGGGTTTGGGTAAAAATATACAAAAAGGAGAAACAAAACTACATCTGAAAGGTTAGGTTAAAGGGTTGGGGAATAAGAACATATGATAGAACCTACCAAATACACTACGATTACAAGAGGTTAGGTTAAGGGGTTGGGGAATAAGAATAAATGATAACAAACATAATAAATACAACTTATGAGCAACTTGATGAACTTTAACAAATAATCCTTTATCTGCAAAAATGACCATTTGAGAAATTAGCCCTTGAAACGAGTAAGTTCCCATATATAACAAAAATCCTTCGAAATGGTTAAACACCCAATCTTAAACAAATAACACTTGAAATGCAAAAACGTCCATTTGAGAAATTATCCCTTGAAATGAGTAAATGCCCATATATAACAAAAATTCTTTGAAATGCTTAAACACCCAATCTTAAACAAATAACACTTGAAATGCAAAAACGTCCATTTGAGAAATTATCCCTTGAAATGAGTAAATGCCCATATATAACAAAAATTCTTTGAAATGCTTAAATATCCAATCTCTAACAAATAGCACTTGAAATGCATAAGTGACCATTTGAGAAATTAACTAATGAAATGAGTAAATGAATATGAGACAATGATTGACGAAACACAAAAGACAAGAAGGAATACTTATGTAAGTTAGATCATGTCTGGTTTGACTAGATAAGTTAGGATACATCAGTTTGGGAATGTAAGATTAAGTTAGGTAAAGCAAGTTAGGTTACGTTAGGATATGTAAGATAAGTTAAATAAGTTAGGTTAAGCAGGTTAAGTTAGGTAAGGTAAGGTAAGTTAGGTTAAATTATGTAAGTTAGGTAAGATAGGTAAGGTAAGGTAAGTTAAGTTAAGCAGGCTAGGTTAAGCAGGTTAAGTTAGGTAATGTAGGTAAGTTAGGCTAAGCAGGTTAAGTTAAGTTAGGTAATGTAGGTAAGATAGGTAAAGTTAGGTAAGATAGGTAAGGTAAGATAAGTTAAGTTAAGCAGGCTAGGTTAAGCAGGTTAAGTTAGGTAATGTAGGTAAGTTAGGTTAAGCAGGTTAAGTTAAGTTAGGTAATGTAGATAAGTTAGGTAAGATAGGTAAAGTTAGGTAAGATAGGTAAGGTAAGGTAAGTTATGTTAGGATAGGTAAAGTTAGGTTATGCAGGTTAAGTTAGGTAAGATAGGTAAAGTTAGGTAAGATAGGTAAGTTAGGTTAAGCAGGATAGGTTAGGTTAGGTTAGGTAAGTTAGGTAAGATAGGTAAGGTAAGGTAAGATAGGTAAAGTTAGGTTAGGTTAGGTAAGATAGGTAAGGTAAGGTAAGATAGGTAAGGTAAGGTAAGATAGGTAAAGTTAGGTTATGCAGGTTAAGTTAGGTAAGATAGGTAAAGTTAGGTAAGATAGGTAAGGTAAGGTAAGTTATGTTAGGATAGGTAAAGTTAGGTTATGCAGGTTAAGTTAGGTAAGATAGGTAAAGTTAGGTAAGATAGGTAAGGTAAGGTAAGTTATGTTAGGATAGGTAAAGTTAGGTTATGCAGGTTAAGTTAGGTAAGATAGGTAAAGTTAGGTAAGATAGGTAAGGTAAGATAGGTAAAGTTAGGTTAGGTTAGGTTAGGTAAGATAGGTAAGGTAAGGTAAGATAGGTAAAGTTAGGTTATGCAGGTTAAGTTAAGTTAGGTAAGTAACATTGGGTGGAGAGGATAGGTTACGTAGGTTTGAACAGTGTAGTTCAGAGAACAGTTTTAGGGTAAAGCGACTAAGGAAATATATTTTAACAAGTGCAGGTTTGGTATGAAAAGCTGAACTAGTTACATTTTGGAGAGAAAATTTTATGACTGAAGATGTCTTAAAGAATAACATGATGGAAGAAGGAGAGTTTCTTTGATGAATGAAGGTGTCTTAGAGAACAACTTTTTGGAGAACGAAGATGAATTAGAGATCGCTTTGATGACTCTGAGAATAACTCTGGTCAACGAATATGGATTGGAAAGTTTCTCTAATGAACGAAGGTGAGTTAAGATTAACTTTTATGATTTACAGAACATCTTTGATGTCGTAGATAACAACATTGATGTCTTAGAGAACAACTTTTGATGACTCTGAGAATAACTTTGATGAGTTTGAGAATGACTTCTGAGAACATGAGTAGTTTTTTGTTAGCTCAGAGAATAACTTTTTGATGACATAGAGAATAACTTTGATGACTCTGAGAATAACTTTGCTGTCTTAGAGAATAACTTTCAGGACATAGAGAATGTCTTTGATGAATGGAAGGTTACTTAGAGAATAACATATCATGACTGAGAATAACTTTTGATAGCTCTTAGAATAACTTTGATGTCTTAGAGAATAACTTTAGATGTCTCTGAGAATAACTTTTATGAACGAAGATGTCTGAGATTAACTTTGACGTCTCTTGGAATAACTTTTGTGGACATGAGAATATCTTTGATGAAAAATGATGTCTTAGATTAACTTTGATGACTCTGTGAATAACTTTGATGACTTTGAGAACAAGTTTGATAGCTCTGAGAAAGACTTTGTTGTCTTAGAGAAAGACTTTGTTGTCTTAGAGAATAACTTTGAGGACTTAGTGAATTAATATGTTGAACGAAAGTGAGTTAGAGATTACCTTTGTTAACTCTGAGATTAACTTTGATGAACGAGAAAATACTTTTTGATGGCATCGAGAACAAGTTTGATAGCTCTGAGAAAAACTTTTATGCCTCTGAGATTAACTCTAATGAACGAGAAAATACTTTTTGATGACATCGAGAATAACTTTCATGTCTCTGAGATTAACTTTTATGTCTCTGAGAATAGCTTTTATGCCTCTGAGAATAACTTTGATGTCTCAAAGGATGTCTTTGAGTGCAACTTTGATGTCTTTGAGTAAATTTTGAGTGTTTGAGTAAATTTTGAGTGTTTGAGAGTGTCTTTGTTATCTCGAAGAGTAACTTTGGTGTTACGGAGAGCACCTTTGACTATTTTTCTTACTTAACGACATATAATTTTTACGAAAGTGCTGAAAAAGTTACATTTGACTATTTTTCTTACTTAGCGAAATATAATTTTAGTTACGAAAGTGTTGAAAAAGTTACATTTGACTATTTTTAGTGCTCCACAAAGTATAAATGTCAGTTAAGAACGACGATGATAGATATCTTTGACTATATTTTCTTACTTGACGAAAACATAATGGCTGTTACGAAATGATGAATATGACTTTTTCTGTTGATTGATGGATAATTTTAGTTATGAAATGACAATGAAACATGAAGAACATGGTTATTTTCTGATGACTAGGGAATAAGTTTAGTTATGAACAGTTTTGGAAAGTTTCCTTTGACAATTTTTTCTTACTTGATGAAACATAGCGGCTGTTAAGAAAGTGCTGAAAGAAGTTTCCTTTGACAATTTTTAGCTAAGAGAAAGGTTGTTTTAGTTAAGAACAGTGTTGAACGAGGCTATTTCTGACTATTTTTAGTTGACTGGATAATAAGTTTAGTTGAGAAATGACAAAAGTGACTATGTTTTAGTTGATTGGCGAAAGATTTTTTTAGTTAAGGAACGTTAAATAACATGTAAGGGGAAAAACCCAGAGAACATATGGGGAACATGGCAAAGAACATATGTAAGAAAAGTTGATGAATACAGTGAACATGCTGGGAATATGAACTTACAGAGAACATGAAAACATGATAAGGAGAATAGGGAATACAAAGAATGAACAATGGACTTGTGAAGAACATGGAGAATATGACAAAGAATGTAGAAAACATGTAAGTGAAGGTGAAAAACGAAGTGATCTTGTGAGGAACATGAACTTGTAGAGGAACATGAATATTGACAAAGAACACAAAAATATGGAGGTTAGCATGAATATTGAGTATAAAAGTTGTAAAGAGAACATGTGATGAACATGAAAACATAGAAAATATGACTAGAATTTGTAGAGAACATAATGAGACTAAGAGAAAGATTACAGAAAAAATGGAGATACTTGTGAAAATATGAACTGAATGGGACTGTGAACATTTGAAGAACATGGAGTGAACACGGATGAGAATACGAAGAACACAGTGAATATAGAGAAAATATGCAAATACAGTACGATTATTGAAGGTTTGGATAAGTTGGGGATGAGAAGATAAGGGAGGGAAAGGGTAAGGTGAGATGAGATGGAGGAAGGTGGGAGGGGGTGAAAGATAATTACACAGGTTGGGGTTATGTGTGTACTCGGATAAGAGTTAGGCTGGAGACGGACTTGATAGAATATATTTATGTCTGATGATCTAAGGCCGAGGAAATGGAGCTTGGCTAATGTCCAGATTAATTTTACTACGTTAGAAATAAGGTGATCTTAAATCTCAGGGTGATTTAGTTAGAAAAATAAAGAACTTGTACAAAATGAACTAAGCTGGGGCACAAGAGTTGAAACTTGATAACTGAACTGGTTTTTATTTACTATGTCTGAAAATGTAGTTGGGTGTTTAAATCTCAGGGGGATTTGGACTGATAGTAATGAATTTACATGAGTGAACTTGGACAGAGGACAAGAGCTAGAGTTTTATAATTGTTTACATCATATTTACTATGTCTGAAATACAGAGGGTAAAAATTTCAGGGAAATTGATGGGTTATTTACAAAGATACGAAAGAGAACTAAGGTGGGGGACGAGAGCTGGAGCTCAGTAACTGACTTGATCTTATTTACTAACTTTGAAGTATGTCTGCTTTTAAATTTCGGGAAATTGATGGGTTATTTACAAAGATACGAGAGAGAACTAAGGCGGGGATGAGAGCTGGAGCTCGATAACTTACTTGATTTTATTTTCTAACTTTGAAGTATGTCTGCTTTAAATTTCGGGAAAATTGGTCTGTTACTAACGATCTTGTATAAATGAACTAAGGCGGTGGACAAGAGTTAGAGTTTGATAATTGTTTTGATCATATTTACGGTGCCTGAAAATACAGAGGGTAAAAAATTTCAGGGGAATTGATCTGTTACTAACGATCTTGTACAAATGAACTAAAGTGGAGGACGAGAGCTGGAGCTCGGTAATGGACTTGATCTTATTTACTTTGTCTGAAATACAGAGGGTAAAAATCTCAGGGAATTTGGACTGTTACTAACGATCTTGTACAAATGAACTAAGCTGGGGACAAGAGCTAGAGTTTGATAATTGTTTGCATTTACTAAACTATGTCTGAAATACAGCGGGTAGAAATTTCGGGGAATTTGAATAGGTATTAACGAAGATACGAGACAGCTAAGGCGGAGGACAAGCGCTGGAGCTCGGTAACTAAATTACTGTATTGAAATACGTTTGAAATATGATTATTTTTAAATTTTAGAGGGATTGGAATGATAGTAATCATTATACGACAGGGGACTAAGGCGTGGAACGTGAGCTAGAACTTGCTTACTAACACGATTTATTTGTGTAAAACTGACTTGCTTAATGAAAAGGAGAAAACATACGATGTCAGAAAATAGCTGAACTGAATGAAAGGAGAGAGAGAGAGAGTGCAGGGACGGTCCAGATATTATTATGGAGAAGATAAGATAAGATAAGAGGCAACCTACACGAAGCGTCTGGCTGGCCGGGAGTAAGGTAAATAAAGGTGACGCGACAGATTGCGAGGTAAGGGGGGGGGAGGGAGGGGGTGTGAGGTACGAGAACTGAAAACCCTGGCTCACACACGGGATTTTCTAAAATTACCTGAAAACTATGGCTCACACAGACGGATTTTGTAAGTTGAAAACATGTAAAATATGTCCGTAGAGTTCTCCTGAAAACCCTAAAGCGCTACATACGATATTTGAATTTCTCCCATAAGACCTTAACAAACTTCTAAGTCTCGGAAATTATTTTCATTATAAGAACTTTAACAACTTCTAAAATCTGTGACACAAAATTTACCTGAAAACCCTGGCTCACAGACACGATATTTCCCAGAAAAATAAAAGGAGCCACTGGCGCTTACACCTCACAGGGGTCCTCTGGCCAAAAAAAAAAAGGAGCCGCTGGCGCTTACACCTCACAGGGGTCCTCTGGCCTGAAAAAAAAGGAGCCGCTGGCGCTTACACCCTACTACTGTTCACCTAGTGTATTACCCTAGACGTGTTCACCTAGACGTGTTCACCTAGACGTGTTCACCTTGACGAGTTCACCTAGACGTGTTTATTTATATGTGTTCACCTAGTGTATTACCCTAGACGTGTTCACCTAATGTATTACCCTAGGCGTGTTCACCTAGACGTGTTCACCTAGACGTGTTCATCTAGACATGTTTATTTATATGTGTTCACCTAGTGTTCACCCCTAATAATCAGTGTTTTGTCTCGTTTAAAGCTAAAATATTTCTAAGACTTCAAACTGATTGAAGATAATCAATCATTCGAACTGATTGATACATTTGAAGAAGATAATCATACAATGATAACATGACAGAAAATCTATGTATGATTTGTGTTTTTAATAATGAACGAATGAGAGAGAAATAAAGACCATATCAGTGTATTTGACGTGTAGATCAGATGTTGATTTTTCTTATTGTTGGCCTCAAGTGCTGATAGCCAGAAACACCAGATGGATGGAAAACTATTTTATAATTCGTTTAAATTTATGTTTCAAATATTATCCCTTCATCTACATTGAAAGATAAATAATAATTCTCAGACACGAATGCATACACATGTTGTGAGTGTTGCAACACACAGGAATAATGTCTTGTAAATGTTGCAACACACAGGAATAATGTCTTGTAAATGTTGCAACACACAGGAATAATGTCTTGTAAGTGTTGTAACACACAGGAATAATGTCTTGTAAATGTTGCAACACACAGGAATAATGTCTTGTAAATGTTGCAACACACAGGAATAATGTCTTGTAAGTGTTGCAACACACAGGAATAATGTCTTGTAAATGTTGCAACACACAGGAATAATGTCTTGTAAATGTTGCAACACACAGGAATAATGTCTTGTAAGTGTTGCAACACACAGGAATAATGTCTTGTAAGTGTTGCAACACACAGGAATAATGTCTTGTAAATGTTGCAACACACAGGAATAATGTCTTGTAAGTGTTGCAACACACAGGAATAATGTCTTGTAAATGTTGCAACACACAGGAATAATGTCTTGTAAATGTTGCAACACACAGGAATAATGTCTTGTAAGTGTTGCAACACACAGGAATAATGTCTTGTAAGTGTTGCAACACACAGGAATAATGTCTTGTAAATGTTGCAACACACAGGAATAATGTCTTGTAAGTGTTGCAACACACAGGAATAATGTCTTGTAAGTGTTGCAACACACAGGAATTATGTCTTGTAAGTGTTGCAACACACAGGAATAATGTCTTGTAAGTGTTGCAACACACAGGAATAATGTCTTGTAAGTGTTGCAACACACAGGAATAATGTCTTGTAAGTGTTGCAACACACAGGAATAATGTCTTGTAAGTGTTGCAACACAAAAAGCGTGATGAGAGGTTTTTCAACACATAAATGAGGTGTTTTGCGTGTTGCTACACAGGAATGAGGTGTTGTGAGGTGAGTGTTGCAGCACTGGAATAACAGGTTGTGTTGACCAGACCACACACTAGAAGTTGAAGGGACGACGACGTTTCGGTCCGTCCTGGACCATTCTCAGGACAATCGACTTGAGAATGGTCCAGGACGGACCGAAACGTCGTCGTCCCTTCAACTTCTAGTGTGTGGTCTGGTCAACATACTTCAGCCACGTTATTGTGACTCATCGCCTGCAACAGGTTGTGGTTGTTGGAACATAGAAATGTTTTGTATTTTAACAAAATTGCTGTGTATTGGAACACACACAAAACACAATACATTATTTCTGATTTTCAACACTCACAACACGTTATTTCTCTGTTGCATCACTCACAACATGATATTATGTGTTGAAACACTAACATGGTGTTCCTGTGTTGCAAAGTTACAACTCTCACAACTATTATTTCATGAAGTGTTTAACGTTGAAATCTTTCACGATATAAATATTTGATTGCTAACATGTAAATTAAAACAATAGTGATTCATAAATCGATAAAAGAATATTAGAAATATGATAAAAAAGTTCTTAAATAGATGACATGAAAGTGATTAAACAAATAAAACGTAATTTAATACATCAAAAGCGGTTGAATAATTAATGAAGGTGATTAAACAGATAAATATACATGCTAAAATATCTGGAAAATGGTGATTGGATTAATAAATAATTATTGAACAAATAAATATAATGTGATAACAAGATTAAATAAAAACTTGCTAGAATTTACAAATAAAACGTGATTGAATATTTAATATTTGATTACAAAGATGAAAAATAGTTTTAGATTAAAACTAAAGTATTTTGTGGCCATTATATGGAAAAATGGAATCTCTCACAACCAGGGTTGAGGTGGAACTGGTGACAGCGTGATCACCGGGTCCAACCTCCCAGTCTGGCCACGACTCTTAAGGCTTAATGAAGAACTCAACAGTCATACATTCATCCACTTCATCATACATCATCAACTGACATTGTAGGCATGAGAAGAAAAATCAGTTAGGAAAATAATCTCTGTTACGAAGCGAGGTAAAGCAAGTCAAGGTAATTATGAGGTGAAATTACTAGGCTAGTAGGATTATATAGCACTTGGAAGGAATATTAAGATCTGAAATACACAAGAAAGAAGTGAACGAATTGTAGGCTACCTCTTGAACCATCGGGGACCGAGCGTGGACTCTGCAAGAAGCGAGAGGACGGAGTGGAGTAACGGTGCCCAAGCACTTGGACCATCGGGGATCGAACACAAACGTATTTTATAAGCAGCTCAGATCTAATAAACTTAAGCAAACTGAAGTGTACACAATTGTTCTCACCAGTTCTTTAAGGCATATAAATTAGGTATTGAACTTGGTAATTATCTAATAAAATATTAGTTTTTGCCTAGGCTGTTTTTAGGCATAGATGTTCACCTAGATGTACTCATCTGGACGTGATCACCTGCATGTGCTCACTTTGATGTTCTCACTCTAATAGTCAGTCTTTCATCTTATTTAAAGCTCAAATATTACTGATGCCTTGAGCTGCTTTTGTAGTGTTCATGTGTTTCTTATTAATCGCAAGACAGGAATCGCAGTTGAATGATTAGAGAAAAAAGGGATACATTAGTATAGTTGACGAATAGATTTGATTAAGATTTTTCTTTTAGTTGACGAGAAGTGTTTAAAACCCAGAACAAAACCAGATCGATGGAACTTGACTGTATAATGTTTTTCAACTTATAAGTTTCAATTTTTTTACCTAAACTTTTTTAAAAGATTTTCTTGGAGTTATATTTCTACATTGAAGACTGTGAATTGATTCTTAATGGCATAGAAATAATCACAGAAAAACACTTTTATTCTGTGGTGCAAAACTCCCAATATGTTAATCCTGAGTTGCAACACGCACAACGGGTTATTTGTGTGGCACAACTCTCACAACACGATAATCTTGTGTTGCAATGATGTAACACAACACTCACAATCTATAATTTATGCGCGCAACACTCTGAACAACACTGCAACCTCAGAACGTCATTTCTGTGTTGGCCTACTCACAAAATGGCATTTATGTGTTGTAATACTCACAACACGTTATTCCTGTGAAGCATAGTTGTAATTGAAAAGAGATTGAACAGAAAGATAAAAGGTGATAGCAAAATAACTAAACCGATAAGTTATAAATAGATAAATTGAAAATAATTAAATAAACAAATAAAACGGGAAAGAATAAATGAATTATATGCAATTAAATAGTTATTAAAAATGATTAAGTGTATAAATACAGGTGATAAAGTATCTTAAAATGTGAATGGATTAATAAATACATGATGATTACGAACTAAATTATATGTGATAAATAGATATGTAAAAGTTGCTGGAATAGATCTATAAAAAGTGAATAAATTTTAATTAAATGTTGAAAACTAGAACTAGTGAAATAGAGAAATAAATCTAGTAAGTGAACATCTAGAAAATTGTTACTAGAAAATGACCCTGTCTCTAGATAAGTTGTATGAGTGAACTGGTTTGAGAACCATCTAGTAGGGTCTCTAGAAACGTTGATCAGTGGGGAACTTTATCTAGATTTTTCTAGACCCTAGATACTGATAGTTATATATATATATTTAGTTTTTTTGTGGTTTACTGAACAATAAGGGTGTGGTACACAGTCTGACAAATGTGTTCACCCGCTGTTGTTGTGGACTTGAGTATGAACTCTGGGATATTAGGAGTTTGAGGAACTCATATCCTGTGTGTTGTTGTTGGATAAAGACATGTCTGTGGACATTGAATTTTTTTTAATAAAAATATTTTTGTGTATTTTCTTTAGGTTTAAAGATCTGAACACGCTGTGGTAGGCAGTTGCCACAGGTGTGGAGTGGAACACTAGGCTCCTGAGAGGTAGTGTTCCTCTATTTTGATATAATTGTTTAATTTTTAATGACATTGATTTTTTTAATGTTTCTATGTGATGTGTTTGATCTTTATTCCAGGTGAAATACTGGGATAGCTGAAGGCTATCGGCTGATTCTAGCTAGTTGATAGTTGTTAGGTTTGAATTTTTCCAGTTATTGTTACTATATCAAGACAGGTATAGGATGTTTTGTCTGCCAGGTAGTTGGAAGGGTACGGGGCTGCACCCAAGTGGACAGCCAGGATTATAGGGGCGGTCTCTGTCCTTATGTTTTATGTATTATTACTGTGTTTGTTATGTGCTGTTATGTATTTGTGCTGCTTTTTCAGTCATGTTCCCCCCTTTTTTTTATCTTTATTTGTATTTGTTCTCAACACTTTTTATTCTTTATGCTCAATTAGTATTAAGTTCTAGATATTAATGTTTTTCCTGCCCGAAACGCATTGCGTAATAGTGGCTTTAGGCATTGTATGTACTAGCTCTATCTATATATCAATCCATTAATGTAACATCACTTGTATGTATGTACCTAACCTGAATAAACATATTTATTATTTATTATTTATGTATGTATTCATGCTGGGGCACACCTTTTGGGAGTGCCATTATTTGTTTTGGAGGATTGTATGGAATTAGTTAGGATTAGATAATTATTTCTGTTGTTTTGAGGCATTGGGTCATTTATTGTTGAGTTAAATGTTGTTTTTAGAGTTAATGATTATGATAGGGCAGGGTTCTGGATAAGAATTTTGTGCCTTAAACTTCTTTACACACAAATTTCTTAATTTCCGAAGAGGGGAAGTTGTAAGGGTATGTCAGTCCTCAGTCCGACCTCTGGTCATTCTCCCCTCCCTGCGGGCAGTTCCCTTCTTTCCAGAGTCAAGTTACCCTAGTCCGGTGGTCGTCACTTGTTCCCCAATCCCTATATGTCTCCAATCTTTCCAAATCATTTGTCTCCCAGTCATTTCCAATCCCCTGTTTCCAACCCGTTTCCCCTCTCCTGCCTTTTGCCACTCCAGTTGACAGTTTTAGAGCAGTGACAAATTACCGTAATTCTCAAGATACACGTGGGTGCCCAGCCAGCAGTCCCTCAGGAAAGTCGTTGGTGTCTTCCCAGTTTTTGGACTTTCTGTCAAGAGGAATTGACCCTTATGGTCAAGCCTGATCCGGATTGGTTAAAGACATGTAGGCCTGGGGAGGCGGGGCCTCACAGGGTAGTGCCTGCCTATGCCATTGACCCGGTTTCTAGATCACCTAGTTATGTTTAAATCCATTGGCCATAGGCTTGGGATAGGCGGAGTTAATGTGGGCCTAGGAACTAGGAGGTGGAGCCTGTTCCACTGGTAAGCGTTCTTAATAAAGAATAGTTAGTGTGTCTTGGGACTTCAACTGGGGTACAGGTCAATTGACCTGCGGGCAGCCAATCAACATCCTTTGGCAAGCTGCAGTATTGAAGGTAATTGTGCCAGTTGAGTTTTTGTAACATTGGTATTACATTCCATTGCCTCATAGGTTATGTAGAGTAGGCTATGTTTCAATTTTGATTTAAATATACGGGTTCAAATAATAAAATAATATAAAGGTAATTGTGTTTAGTTATCTGTTCCTTTTGATTAATGACTGTGTTATTAATTCTTGTGATTTTCATTTGCTGTGCTAGGAATTCCCCTGTGTTCTCCATCTTATAAATAGTAAAGTCGCTCTAGAATCTCCCGTTCAGTTCAGTAAGACTACAGTATTAATCCATTAAGATTCATTTTCTTGCCATTTTGAGTTCCCTGATTATTGAGTTCCTTCCTTCCTGGGGACCAATAATTTTAGACACATTCATTTATGTTGGGAAGGTGGTGGCAGTGTTTAATGTTTTTTTTATTTTATAATTAGTAAGAGAATTACACAGTGGTCAGAGAGAGACGATCACAGAGAGGCAGCGGTGATTACATTGGTAACAAGGGTTTAGGTGTTATTACAATAATGGTCTAGTGGACGTTACAACATGAGTCTAATACAGAGTTAAGAGTGTTCTGCGTGTTAGCATACCCAGTGGTGTGTATCATTATATCATCAGCATAGCTAATGATGTGGACGTTGGGTTTGCTCGGTATAGAGTTTAACAGCGTATTTATTAAGATATTAAATAAGGTAGGACTGAGGACACCACCCTGCGGGGTACCTAGTTCAAAGTCTCTTGTTACACTCCTATGCCCCTGGAAAAATACAGATGACTTCCTGTTGGATAAGTAACCCCTGTTCCAAGAAAGAAGCCGACCACCAATATTCATTCTTGCAAGCTCACTCAAGATAACATGTCTATTTGCAATATCAAAGGCAGACTTAAGATCTAGGAAAGTGGTATACGACTTTTCAGTGTGCAGGGTAAGAAAGGTGGTGATGCAATGATGCACACTCCTTCCATGCATGAAGCCATATATCTGGGGGGGATAGCATGGTTCTTATTCTATGGAGGAGACGGTTTAGGACCATTCTCTCGAATGTTTTGCAAATGCAGCTAGTAAGGGAAATTGGGCGGAAAGCATTCTCTTGATTTGGCTTGGGAATTGGAATGATTATACTGTTGGTCCAAGAGATAGGAAGTTCCCCAGTAACATAGCTCATATTATACAGCTCAAGCAGGGGATTCCCTGGTACTAAAGGGAGCAGACGCAATATGTCATAAGTGATACCATCTTCACCGGAGATGTGGCTTTGCCTTTGTTTAGGGCCGCGAGTAATTCAAACTCAGTAAATGGCACGTTGCATTTATCTTCCTTGTGGAGCATGAAGTCAACGAGCCTTTCTCGATCTCCGTAACCAGCATTTAATCTGAACTGTATGTCTGGGGGAAGATTATTGAAGCTAGAGGTGGTTGCCCAAGCATCGACTAACTCGTTTGCTCTGTGTAGAGGGTGAGGGTGTGCTACTTGGCCGATCTTATCGCCTTTAATTCTTTTAATATCCTTCCATGCCTGGCTGAGGGGGGTGTGAGAGTTGAGACTGTCAACAAAAGTTTCCCAGTTATCTTGCCTGAGCTCTGTCATGCGCTCCCTCGCCTTGGCTAGGGCTTTCTGAAAGAGCTTGAGCATTGCTGGCGTACGTGTTTCCCTATATGCAAGCCCAACTCGTCTGGCAGTGCGTTTCAAAGTACGCAGTTTGGGGTCATTGTAATAGGCATGGCGTTTATTACTTTTCATATCGTTCCGACTATGGGATGGTGCAGGGGGCCGACCTAAAGGGTCAGCAAACATCTGAATGCTCTGTACTAGACCGTCGTTAAATGTCTGGACTGTGGAGGGATCATAAGTGCTGTACCACTCTGACACATGAGCAACAAAGTCTTCACGTCGAGCAGGGGGAACACTGAGCCGTTTGCGTTTAAAAGTCCCACCGGGCAGGATGGTATTTCCTATACATAGAGTAGTCAATCTAGGGTGATGATCTGACAACAAATCTGTTACAATAGATGATGTGCACCAGACGTGAGAGACGTTGAAACCAACACAGAGGTCTAGAATGCCTCCACAAATATGCGAGAGTTCAAGGTCACCCACAATCTGCACATCTTGGTGACTATTTAGTAGCGACAGCAGTTGATTCCCATTACCGTTACTGAAGCGAGAGCCACCAATGTCCTTGTGTCTAGCATTGTAGTCACCAAGAATGATGGTGGGCTCTGCTTGAGCGCAGGCCGGAAGATCAATATAATTTAACTTTCCTGCTGGAGCATATAGATTAAATACATTGAGAACAGAGTTGCCCACATAGATCCTCACTCCATGATACTGTTGACCGGCAGTTTGTTTTTCTGGCAGAAGTTGATGGGGTAGGGATTGTTTGATGTATAGAATGCAAGAGTTACTGGATCTGAGGTTGTAAGAAACAAATGAGGGCAATTTCGTGGGTGAGGATCTTGCGGGAACTCTGCACTCCTGGAGACATACAATATCGATGTGTTCAGTTGTTACTTTGTGATGTAAATCTGAGAACCTTTTTTTGAGGGATGCAATGTTCCAGCTAAGGATGGATAACTTAGTTAATTGTGCATTTAAAGTCAGCATTATATATTGATATTATTAGTTCACTTAATATATATTATAAATATAAAATAAAATAAATATGTTTATTCAGGTTAGGTACATACATACAAGTGATGTTACATTAATGGATTGATATATAGATAGAGCTAGTACATACAATGCCTAAAGCCACTATTACGCAATGCGTTTCGGGCAAGAAAAACATTAATATCTAGAACTTAATACTAATTGAGCATAAAGAATAAAAAGTGTTGAAAACAAATACAAATAAAGATAAAAAAAAGGGGGAACATGACTGAAAAAGCAGCACAAATACAATAGGTTGACAGTGTTGATTAAAAAAAAATAATAATAAAAAAATAACAGACATGGGTTGACAATAAAGGAGTGAGGTGGGTTACAGGGAATTTATTAGGTAGTGTTTAGTTTTTATCTTAAACTGGTTGAGAGAGGTACAGTCTTTAACATGGTTGGGAAGGTCATTCCACATTCTGGATCCCTTGATTTGTAGAGCTATATACTATTGATTTGTAGAGTTATCTATATACATATTATCTATATACATATTATCTATATACATATTATCTATTGCACTACGGTATAAGTCCAGGAACATTTCTTAGTTTATTACCAATGTCACACATTTGCATCCAATGGTCTAGTACAATTTGTCGGTCATTTCCAGCTATAGAGTCGCTTTGAACATACTTTAGCACAACTTTGGCAGTTAACTTGCGTGGAAGGACTCCACTACACAAGATTTCAAGATCACTAGAAGTTTCCCCTGATGGGCAAGCAAACACATGTTTGGAGGGTTCAGGGGTGGAAGGGGGAGTTTGGCGGTCATTGCTTACAAGTCCCCTCATACGCGTGAGCATCATCGAAATATCGCTGGTGGATTTTTTCTCATGTTGGAGTTGCTCTTGCAGCCGCTCCGTTTGCTGCTGTGACTGCTGCTGGTGTTCTTGCAACCGGTCACGAAGGGCAACCACTGCTTGAACAGTGGAGCAACCCAAGGGCGAGGTGGTAGGGAGGCTGAGGTTGCGATCTGTTTCATTTTGATCCAGTTCTTTATCCCCCACTTCCAGTTGACTGTGGGGTCCAGCTGTGGATGGTGGTCTCACAGCAGGTGACATTATCCCAGAACCAGGAAGTGGCCACTCCACATCAAGAGAAGGCCCACCACTGGCAGAAGATGCAGCACCTGGTTTTTGTGGGAAATATTGACACATCGCTGGAACATTGGTTATAGAATTGTCTCTAAATTCACCTATCTTTTCGCACTCCATCACATAGTGTCGGAGGGTGTGCGAATAATTTTGTTGACACAGTTTACATTTGGTCAGGTCTACATCGGCAGATAATGAGAATTCCCAGAGATACTTGTAACCGAGTCTAAGCCGAGCAGTAGTTAGCATTGTAAATGTGTGGCCACGTCTGTGGTAGAAAATAATAATAATAATAATAATAAAAATTCCATGACCGATAAGCAACTGAATGCCACTGTAAAAACATATGTATCTTCACTTGAGCTTTATATATGTCTATGGTAAAGTATTTAAAATGAAGCTTATGTTTCTATCTTTCTTGAGACATAAAACTCTTACGTTTATTAAGGAATCTGCGTGAAATAAGCATTGTTCTGAAATTAATATTGCGGGTTTCCAGCTCTACGAGCCATTAAATATGCAACTTTTATACCGCTACAAATATCTTCGGTTTTACTTTAAATATTGTCCTGGAAAAGTTTTCACATACAGTTCCTTTTTCCAGCATGGGCAACCATTTTGGAAACACCACACAAGGGTTGACCCGATTGATACATGGGTTAGATTCTATTACGGTTCAGATCACATCCACTATGGGAGAGCTGTTTCCTTCAAAAAGTATAATCATGTGGCAATATGTTTAGAGAAACAATTCCAAGTACATTTTTGTACTCACTGAATTTGTGCGCCCCTTGAGGGACTTGAAGTAGAGGGGGGTAGAAATAGCCTAAGCTACTCTATCCCTTTGAGATGTATTTATTGCTTATCTCAATACAATACAATACAATTTTATTTAGGTAAGGTACATACATACAAAAAATATTTACAAGGATTGTTTGACTTATAGGTAGAGCTAGTACATACAATGCCTAAAGCCACTATTACGCAAAGCGTTTCGGGCATGATAAACTTAAATGACAAGCTTAATACTAATTGAGCATAATGAGTAGAATGAAAACAAGAAATGAAAACATACATGAAAAAGCAGCACAAATACAATTATGTCGACAAACAGCGCTCTTTAAACATACTTGAACTTGAATCCAAGTACATTCTTTGATTAAAAAACATGAGAATAAATACAAGTGTTAATTTCAAATGACTAGATATAAACAAAAATAAGAGGTTGGAAAAATGATATGTGGAACAACACCAAAACATTGGAACGCTTAGGTGATGAGAGAGTAAACAACCGCCGCCATTTTAGCAGGCCGGTGATGTCCAGCACGAGCATTAAGGGAAAACCTCGACACAAACTGCACCTATCATAAAAAAGAAGCACCACCACTGACCGCCAAGTGCTCACATCAAGTCTAACTCTAAGAAACAACACTCAAGCCTTGACGCTTCTCCCAACATCCGGGGGAGAAAACCTTCACACAAACTGCACCTGTCATAAAGAAGATGAAGACTCACCAGTGTCCACAGTGTCAGAAGGTATTCACCCGTCCTGGAAGTGTGAAGACTCACATGTTAGTGCATTCAGGTGACAAACCTCATGAATATTCAGAGTGTGGGAAGAGATTCAGTCAACGTGGAAATATGAAGACTCACATACCTGGACTCACATACCAGGACTCACTTCCTGCCCGAAACGCTTTGCGTAATAGTGGCTTTAGGCATTGTATGTACTAGCTCTTATCTTAAAGCCAACTAACTTTGTAAAATCTCTTTATGTATGTACCTTTGCCTAAATAAAAATTATTATTATTATTATTTATTATTATTACATGTTAGTGCATTCAGGTGACAAGCCTCACGAGTGTCCAGAATGTGGAAAAATATTCAGTCATCATGGAAGTATGAAGATTCACAGGATGGTGCATGTGGATGAGAAACCTTTTCAATGTGCCGAGTGTGGCAAAAAATTTAAAAAACGTGGAACTATAATACAGCACATGTTAGTGCATTCAGGTGACAAGCCTCATGAATGTCTAGAGTGTGGGAAGAGATTTAGTCGTCTCGGACATATAAAGAGGCACAAGATGATACATGCAGATAATAGGCTAACACTTTGAGTGTGGAAGATAATTAAGAAAATGTTGAAGGATAATGAGGCACATAATGGTATATTAACTTACCTTTAACAGTGTGCTATCACAATGTCAGTTGGATGTTCTAAAGAGGTAATTATATTGGGTCCGTCTAATTACCACAAGCTAACACAAGCTACACAAGCTTCAGAAAGCTTCCTGTCAATACGTTAGTAATGAATAAATATGATATATTTACTCATTATAAAGTTGGTGCTGAACGTACAACACGAAAAAACATAATTTTAATCTGAAAAAGTATCTTTTTATAAAGAAATTAGACGAAAATAAAGAGCTGGTGACGCCAAATCAAGTCGATGATCCAAGCATCAATGTTGTGGAGCGACTTATCCAAGACAGATTGTTGCCTGGAGAGTGTTTGCTGGCATATCAGCCTCTTGTACACACGTCGCACTTCTCTGCTCAAATTGTCACAAATTGAAATAATGGTATAAACTACAATAATGCATAGTTACAATAATATTTAGCATAAATAGCCAGAAAATATTGAAATTGTATTGAAAAATAGGTATCTGGAAGTGAAATTAACTCCATGGGACAATTGTGAAATTAACTCCATGGGACAATTATCTTTAAGATTATTTTACTTTACAATTATCATTAGTCAAATTTTTTATATATTCATCTTGACAGTCTCTACTGACTTTTTGTTCTCTCCACCAAACTTGTGTATCCTCCATGGCTATTTAGTGACCTTTATTCTACCTCTAATTGTTTCAATTCTTTTGTTGCATTTATTGTTGTATTTTGCTATAATTATTCTCTAATTTTAGTAGACTTAATACTTTGTAAGCTCTCATTGTATTGTTATATTATTGTATTGTTGTGTTTTGCTATAATTACTTTCTATTTTACAGCAGATTTAGTATTTTACTGTTCCTGTAATTGCTTATCTTATTGTATCGTGACATTATTTTATCTATATGCTTACTGATATTGATCCTGATCGAAATGTTCTGTCCCATATCCACACAAATCAGCACATTGATCATCATTATTGCAGGTATTACACAGCAAATCTTGCAAAAAACAAACTCCTAAATAACACCTGCTTATCAGTTTACAACCAAAATGTTAGGTCACTTGGTAAACATTTTGATGATATAAATGCACTACTTACAGCACTAGGCACTAAATTATCATTCATCATTTTAACGGAAACTTGGCTAAGTAATGACTATACCCAACTCTTCAATTTAGCTGGTTATAAAACAATTCATAACTGCAGGCCTAATAAAAAAGGTGGAGGCACAGCAATATATTACAAAGATACCTTCATTTGCAATAGTGTTATTAGTGATAGAGACGACTATTGTGAATATACCTTTGCCAAGTTCTCCAGTAAATCCCTTAAATCCTCCCTGACTATCGGTGCCATCTATAGATTTCCTAATACCAACATAGCTTTATCCTCAGACAATGTAAGGAATCTTATCATAAATAACAATCTCAATAAAAATCACATCATTCTGGGAGGTGATTTCAATATTGACCTGGGTCTTCAAAACAACCCTCAAGTTGACTATTTCCATAACAGCATGCACTCCTGTATGCTAATCCCCACAATCACCAAGCCCACCCGAGTCACTCAAACATCTGCCACTACCCTGGATCACCTATGGACTAATATAACAGATCCCCTTACATCTGGGGTAATTTATGATGGAACAACTGACCACTATCCTACCTTCCTCATAGCAAACTTGGACACATCACCACCAGAAACCAAGAAACTCTCATTCAGGCTACATAGTGAATCAGCTTTAGGCAATTTCTCTAATGCACTTCACAATATTAACTGGGAATCTGAATTTAATAATACACAGGATATAAACTCATCAACTAACCTCTTTCTCTCCAAAACTCTAAGCCTCTACAACACTCACTGTCCCCTCCTTACCAAACAAGTAACTGATAAAAGAAAAAATAACCCCTGACTCACAAGTGGCATAATTAAATCAGTCAACAAAAAACATGAATATGAAAAGAAATTTAGGAGTGGCTTAGTTTCAAAGGAAGTAGTTAAAAGGTACTCATCAGTGCTTACCAGTATCATAAGAAAAGCAAAACTTTCATATTATGAGACTAGATTCAAAGAAGCAAAAGGCAACATGAAAAGCACATGGAATACCATCTCTAATATCCTAGGAACTAAACAACACTCCCACAACCAGATAACACTCTCTAAGGATGGCCTTACACCGTTATCTGACTTAGAAATGGCGAATGAATTTAATAGCTTCTTTTCATCGATTGGTGCTAACCTTGCAAGTAAAATCCCACAGACTCAGACACATAACACATATCTCTCAGGCAGCTATCCAAACTATCTTCTCCTTTCACCAGTCAGCCCGACAGATGTTGTGTCCATCATACACTCACTAAAAACCAAAGCTGGGAACATCAGTGAAATCCCATCCATTGTATACAAGAGCGCCTCCCATGCCCTTGCGCCACCTATAGCTCTGCTGTTCAACAAATCCCTTGAGTGTCATACCTTCCCTGATATCCTTAAAAAAGCAAGAGTAACGCCAGTTCATAAAGGAGGTAATCCGGCAGACATAAACAACTATAGACCAATATCGAACCTACCCATTCTATCAAAAATATTTGAAAAAATTATCTACAAACAGCTCTACTCCTATCTCGTAAAATTCGACATTCTTAGCCCCTGTCAGTTTGGCTTCCGCTCTCAAAAGAGTACCAACGATGCAATTATTAGTCTCCTTCATATAATTTACTCAGCCCTTGACAAAAATGAGTTTCCGATTGGACTCTTCATTGACCTGAGAAAGGCCTTTGATACTGTTAATCACGATTACCTCTTATGTAAACTCCATCATTATGGAATCCGAGGCCATTCACTGGACTATATCCAATCCTATCTTAGTGATAGACACCAATGTGTAGCCATCAACAATATAACCTCTCCCATTCTACCAATAACCATTGGAGTGCCACAGGGCAGCATCTTTGGACCTCTTCTATGTCTTATATACATCAATGATCTGCCTAATGTCTCTAACATTCTGAAACCTATTTTGTTTGCTGATGATACTACCCTCATCTACTCCAACCACAACCCACATACATTAAATGATGTTGTTAATAATGAACTAAAAAAAAGTCCACTTATGGATGTCAACCAACAAACTAACACTTAACATAGAAAAGACCTACTACATCTTATTTGGAAGCAAATCTACAAATGCAATTCAGCTTCAGATAGACAATGTAAACATTAGCAATAAAAATGATGGAAAGTTTCTTGGCCTATTCCTAGACAAGAGACTCAACTTCAGTACCCACATACAACACATAACTAAGAAAGTCTCTAAAACAGTTGGTATACTCTCCAAAATCAGATATTATGTACCTAACTCTGCTCTCATCTCTATATTATGCATTAATCTATCCCTATCTCAACTATGGTATCTGTGCATGGGATTCAACCACTGCAAACCACCTCAAGTCCATTATCACCCAGCAAAACTCTGCCATCAGAATAATAACAAATTCTGCTTTCAGACAACACTCAGCCCCCTTGTTTAACTTCCTAAACATGCTAAACATAATCTCACTCCACACATTCTCTTGTGTCAACTACATTTACAAAACCCTGTTCTTAAATGCAAATCCTGCTCTGAAACTCTTCCTGGGCAGATGTAATAGGACCCATTATCACCACACCAGAAATAAATATCTCTTTGATATCCCCAGAGTTAAACTTAATCTGTGTAAACACTATGCAAATAAAGGGACCCAGTTTATGGAACTCACTCCCTACTGAATTGAAAAGCTGTCCAACTTTTACATCATTCAAAAACAATACTAAAAAGTACCTAATTTCATCTTCATAGTTTTTCACTTTTTGCCTTAAAATTGCACTGTCTATTGCTACCCAATCTCCCAACCTTTATGTTCCCAATTTGAACATCTTCACCATTGTGATCATTGCTGTCTTATATGTGCTGTCAATCTGCTGTATGGTGTTTAATATTAATCTTGTTTAAATTACCAATCAAGCTGTCAATGTAATCAATCAGAGCTTTAATATAACAATGTGCTTTAATATACTTACTAAGCTCTCTCATCTCATTTTTCTCTTGCAATGTATTTGTTATCATTTATCAATTCTGATAGAAATTAGCTACTTAAAATTATGTGTTAGATTAAGGACCTGCCCGAAACGCTGCGCGTACTAGTACGTGGCTTTACAAGAATGTAAATACTGTACTATCCAATGTATTCTCACAAACCCAATGTACCTTCTTGTATATATATAAATAAATAAATAAATAAATAAATAAATAAATAAATAAATAAATAAATAAATAAATAAATAAATAAATAAATAAATAAAGCGATCTTACATTCAAGTTAATTACAGAGATATTGTGATTATGTGTTAATACATTGTTTACATCATGAGCTGTAAAATATCTGCAATTTTGATCATTAAAGTGATGATTGTCATAGATAGTGGATAAGAGGTTTAGTTCTGGGTCTATACTTATCTGCATAAAAAGGCTGGTTGTAGGAAAACAAGGCAAGAATGGCAATTACAAAACAAAATTTTGATATAAAAGGGGGAAAATTAAAATATAAACAAGACCTATACAAGACAAACACAAAATGAAGAAAAAAAAGAAAAATGAGGTAGATTGCGTACAAGTACTCTCAGGTACACTGTAAGTAATATTTTGCATTTTGAGACACAGGCAAAGTCAGGGGTACAATGGAATAAGGGAGTATGGCGAGGCTAGGCAACAGAGGTAATAAATGAAATCAAAGAAAAAAGTTGAATAATAAACATAGGCAAATTTAATCTAATGATTATTAACTATAAATAGTTTAGTTATGATCCTATAATTAATAAGAACTAAAGAAAATATTAATGCACTCAATTAATTAAGTCCAATAATGAACTAATATACATTAAATTAAAATTTACTTTAAAAAAGTGTAACAAAGAGACTTTGGTTACCTAGCCTGCACTAGGTGACAAGGGGGTTAATTATGTTGACTCAATGAGAGGGATAATAAGGTGGGACAAACCACATTGGGAGAGGAAAGTGTTGAGGTTATCCTCATTAGCAATTGTAAACATTTTACCTACTGAGATCTTTCTCACTTTAATCACGCCATCTCTAACGAATCACTGATGAATCGCATCTGGGTTTTGTTTACGGATTTGACGCAGGCGGTGAGGAGTTGCTGTCTTTTTTCTAGTCAAGCACTCGTTGATGTAGATTCCCTTTCGTTAGGATGCAGCTGTCCGGACAAGTTGCGATTTTATGGACTGGGAAGCTAGCTTGAGGCGAATTTTTCGCTGGGTTAGACCTGATGGATTCTTTTTGCCTACTCTGTAGGCAGCAATAATGTCGGTTTTATTTAGAGTGACACGCAATTCGTCTTTTATGAGAGCATGAACTATTTCAATACACTTTTCACCTTCACGTTCCACAGGAATATTTTGGGACGACACATTAACATAGTCAAGCAGCTTTTGCTGGTCCTGTTCATCCTGGGAGATGGAATGTTGGCCAGATGACACATTTGCAGATGACACTAAGATCTATGATAAAGAAGGAAGTGAAAGTGATATTGAGACCTTACAAAGAGATCTACATGAACTCCACCAATGGTCAGATGACTGGCAAATGCTCTTTAATGTCGATAAATGCAAGACCTTGCCTGTAGGGCATAACATTCCACGTCACAACTACCAAATTGCCAGCACTACCTTACAACCGATAGATGAAGAATGCGACATTGGAATCAGAATCCATCATTCACTAAAAGTTGCACAACAAGTGGGAGCGGCAGTAAAAAAAGCGAACCAAACCTTGGGAATAATCAAGCGTGCCTTTACTTTCAAGGAAACTATAGTAATCCTTCAATTGTATAAGTCTGGTGCGCCCCCACCTGGATTATTGCATACAGGCATTGAGACCTTATCTTCAGAAAGACATAGCTGCTCTGGAGAAGATGCAACACCGGGCAACAAAAATCATACCAGAGATTAGTCATCTCTCGTATCAGGAAGGGTTGAGGGCCACTGGCCAAACAACACTGCAAACCAGGCATGACAGGGCGGAGCTCATCGAAACACTTAAAATACTAAACAATTTGGATGATGTCGATCCGGATACTTTCTTCAAAAGGGCAGATGTAACACGAACGAGGAGCGACGGGTTCAAGCTCAACAAGCCACAATGTAGGACAGAAAACAAGAGATGCTTTTTCACCCATATGGTGGTAAACCCGTGGAACAGCTTACCCGCCAAAGAGTGGATAAGGTAAACGCCAAAACTACTGGGTTTTAAAATACAGATAGAAAAGATCATCCAGGCAAATGGGTAGGACCTTTGACAAGCCGCCAACTTCCTGTCCTCGTTGAGGCCACCAATATTAGTGACTCTCAGATTAATTAAAGGTCTGCAAAGATCAGTAACCAAAGAAAATGGGAAGAGCACCGTGGCGGGTAAGCGAGCGAGCGAGTGACGTCATCACAACAAAGGTTGCTATAGACGTGTACATGACTCGTGAGGTTCGCCTGTCTTAAAGACCTGTGTCCACAATACCCGCCAAATTGTCCCTCCCACAGTACTCTCAGGACACTTATGGCAGTGTAAGTGTGTGGTGAGGCCACACCACTGAAGACATTGAGGATATACCACGAGGGAGAGACAAAACTGTTGAAGGAAGGAGTCACTGGCTCCGCCTGACCACCTTGTTCCTCGCACTCTCATCATCCTTCGTAAGTACTTGAGTGCATTACCTGCTTGATGGGGTTCTGGGAGTTCTTCTACTTCCCAAGCCCGGCCCGAGGCTAGGCTCGACTTGTGAGAGTTTGGTCCACCAGGCTGTTGCTTGGAGCGGCCCGCAGGGCCACATACCCACCACAGCCTGACTGATCCGGAACTTCTCTTAGAAAACAGTCCAGTTTTCTCTTGAAGATGTCCACGGTTGTTCCGGCAATATTTCTTATAGTCACTGGGAGAACGTTGAAACAACCGTGGATGTTTATACAGTGAAGAGTTAGGGGTGACATGATAGAGGGGTCCGTCTAATTACCACAAGCTACCACAAGCTACACAAGCTTCAGAAAGCTTCCTGGCAATATGTTAGTAATGAATAAATATGATATGTTAGGTTAGGCTGACCTAACCTAACCTATCCTAACCTATCCTAACCTATCCTAACCTAACCTAACCTAACCTAACCAAACCAAACCTAACCTAACCTAACCGACGCTTGCATCGTCGACTTTATTTGGCGTTACCAGCTTTTTGTTTTCGCCTAATTTCTTTATAAAAAAGATACTTTTTCAGATTAAAATTATGTTTTTTTGTGTTGTACATTCAGCACCAACATTATAATGAGTAAATATATCATATTTATTCATTACTAACGTATTGCCAGGAAGCTTTCTGAAGCTTGTGGTAATTAGACGGACCGTGATAGAGGTTTACAAGTGGATGAATGTACACAACAAAAGGGATATTAATAGGGTATTAAAAGTATCAGCACAAGACAGAACACGAAACAATGGGTATAAATTGGATAAATTTAGATTTAGGAAAGACTTGGGTAAATACTGGATCGGTAACAGGGTTGTTGATTGTTGATTTGTGGAACCAATTACCGTGTAACGTGGTGGAGGTGGGGTCCCTCGATTGTTTCAAGCGTGGGTTGGACATGTAAATGAGTGGGATTGGGTGGTTATAGATAGGAGCTGCCTCGTATGGGCCAATAGGCCGTCTGCAGTTGCCTTTGCTCTTATGTTCTTATGTTCTCTGATTGTGCCTATGGCACCTCTGCTCTTCACTGGTTCAATCCTGCATTTTCTTCCATATCATTCACTCCAGTACGTTGTTATTTTACTCTGTAGATTTGGGACCTGGCCCTCCAGTATTTTCCATGTGTATATTATTTGGTATCTCTCGTCTCTTTTCTAGAGAGTACATTCGGAGAGCTTTGAGACGATCCCAATAATTTAGGTGTTTTATCTCAACGATGCGTGCCGTATATGTTCTCTGTATTCCCTCTATTTCAGCAATCTCTCCTGCTCTGAAGGGGGGAAGTGAGTACTGAGCTTTCTGCTCCACCATTGTCTGCTCCAACATTGTCTTACACCACCAACATACAATTGTTAATAATAAAAATAATAAAAATTGATTTAGGAAAAGTACATACATAGTTGCAGAGTTACAGTACAAACATTCTGTTTGATTTAAAGATAGAGGTAGTACATACAATACCTAAAGCCACTAGTACGCATAGCGTTTCGGGCAAGGTGAGGTGGGGAAAAAAAACCACTTAGACTAAAACTTAATAGTAATTAAGCTTAAAGTATAATTGCATTGAAAGAAAAAAATAAAAATAATAAAAGATGAAAAAAGGGGGGGAACATGGTAGAAAATAGCCAATATACAAGTTGTCAACAAACAGCATTTTTTTTCTTCAACAAAAATGTTGGGATATGGAAATAGGACTATGGAATTGTTAGAGGTGTGGACGTTGGCCAGTGGAATTGTTGGGGTAAATTATATGCCAATAGCATTGTTGGGGTGTGGACATTGGCCTATCGAATAATGATAACTTTTATAATACTAATAATAATAATGAGAAATTTCACTGGGACTGTGTAGTGTTGCAAATCCATGACCAAGGCATTGCCAGCTGCATACTCTACTACTGTACCACCATTGACTTTCTTACAATCGGATTTCTACTGATATCACAGAAAGTCTGTGATATTCTGATATCAGTCCTGAAGCCAGTCCAAGTTTTATGTAAGACCCCCAAGCACTCAGGTGAAGGATAAAGTACTGTAGTTCAATATTGTATGCACAACTTCAGATACACAGAAAATCACACTAAGGTGATATACATCAATGAACAATCCACTGAGGCTGTGAGGTAATGCAAACATTGCAGGTTTGCATCATCTCACAGCCCGAGGGAATTTTCTCATTGATGTATATCACTTTAGTGTGATTTTCTGTGTAAATAATAATAATAATACTATTATTTATTCAAAAGATTGTGTGTACAAAGAACATAAGAATATTGTTCAATTGAAGGGACAGAAGTTACGCATACTAATGAAGCCACTATTATGCAAAGCGTTTCGGGCAAAATTAATAATAATATAGAAATTTTTTAATTAAAATTGTGACGGGATAAAACACTTAATACTACAGTGGTACCTCGGAATGCGAGTGTCCCTGTATGCGAGTTTTTCGAAAGACGAGATGGATTTCCTCGAAAAATATGTCTCGGAAGGCGAGGGTTACCTTGGGACGCGAGTTTGTTGATACGCATACAGGCCGACCTAGCGCGTGGTGGTTCGGCGATCGTCGCCCCTCCACCCCTTCGCCCCTCAGTTTACCATTGTCTCGCGCCCAGTGACTACCCCACATCAATTCTTCTCGCGGATTTTCAGTGTTTTGTTGGATTTTTGGTGATTTGACTATACAATTTGTTACTATATATCTCACCATGGGTCCCAAGAAAGCCAGTGGTAAGGATAAAGGCCAGAAAGCCCATGTGAGGATGACAATAGAGGAGAAACAAGAGATCATTCGGAAACATGAGAACGGTACACGTGTTGTTGAACTTTGTAGGCAGTACAACAAAGCCACATCAACAATATGCACTATACTTAAGAAGAAAAATGAGATTATGGGTGCTAAAGTGGCAAAAGGAGTAAGAACAATAACAAAACAAAGACCACAAATACTTGAAGAAGTGGAAAAGTTGTTATTAATTTGGATACACTACAAGGAGTTAAGGGGTGACAGTGTTACGGAGGCCATTATTTGTGAGAAAGCCAGGAAGGGGACTGATGCCTGCCAGGACTGCCTGATGTGATAATGGAAGGGGACTCCCCTTCCAAACAGTAACTCCTCTCCTCCTCCCCCCTCCTCACCATCTTCCATACGCCTACAGCACTCAACAGCAAGGTAAGTAATAACTGGAACATAGTTTTGTAGGTTTATTTAGATGAATTAGGTATAAAAATTTAGTTTGATGTGGGGTTTTTGGGGTAGTCAGGAACGGATTAATTCATTTCCCTTTATTTCTTATGGGGAAATTAGCTTCGGAATGCGAGTTTTTGGAATACGAGGCGTCTCCAGGAACCAATTAAACTCTTAAACTGAGGTAGGTATGCCTGTATTAGAGAAGTAAGCTAACAAAATGAGAATGTTCAAGGAAAATAAAAAATTAATACAAAGAAGGTGATACTTAAGGATGACAAGCACAGACTATTACATTATGGAGTCAATAGTTCTAGCAAGAGTACAGTAGTTTATTTACATTAATTATAGAATGGAAATACAAGGTGTAATTTAGAAAAGCAAGTGAACTATTCCTCATAACATTTTCTTTGAACATATCAGAACATAGAGTAACATACTATAATTTAAGGTTAATGGGGCCAACACTTACAAATAACCAAGATCATAAAGGACACGAGTAAACACTTTATCAAAGAAATGCATGAAATTAGATGACATTAAATGTAGATAGTAAATGTAGAATTAAATGTGTGTCCTCGCTTGAATGAACTATATGGGGCATAGCTGATTCATTCCAGTGTGGAATTCATTCCATCCGTTCGGCCCCAGCAACCCTCTTCCCCCCCCCCCAAAAAAAAAAAAAATACAATCACATTAATGCATATGCCAGTCCACATTTGCCTTATGAAAAATTTAAATAATAAAGAATTTGTATTGCAATGAAATAAATTGATATGGCATGTTACAGTACTGTACTTACTCTACCAGTTGAGTTTTGTAGTGCAAACTTTGTTAGCCTTAATATCCTGAGAGTGCCACACATATGAATATAAATTGTTTAAAGAACAGTAACTTTTCAAACAAATGTACATTATACACTACAGTCTGTACATAAAGTACAGACCACTAGAATCACACTACTGCAGTACACTTTCACATAAACTACACTTTGTACACTTAATGTCATTAGAACTGTGCTGTACAGCTCAATTGGTACTCCCAGGTAAGTTATGGCTAGTGATGGGTGCTGGTCTAGTGGCCTGGGCATCCTCAGAAGGTGTGTCCTTGCTAGTGCTGGGTGCTGTCTAGTGGCCTGGGCATCCTCAGAAGGTGTGTTTTGCTAGTGCTGGGTGCTGGTCCAGTTGCCTGAGCATCCTCAGAAGGTGAGCCCTTGCTAGTGCTGGGTGCTGGTCTAGTGGCCTGGGCATCCTCGGAAGGTGAGTCCTTGCTAGTGCTGGGTGCTGGTCCTGTAGGCCTACTGTGAAACCATACCAAAAACTTTTGAATCTTAGTTTGTTTCTTTGTTGTGAGCTTCATTACAATGTCTTTCATAATATATAGTTTCAGTTAAATATCATATATCTTATTATATACATATCTTTAAGTTAAAGCCTGTTTCATCTGCTTTGTAAACTTAAAACCAGCTTAGATTATTAGATATCATATGCTGAGAAAGTTTATGCTTATATGCATTAGCACTTCCAACATCTGCACTTAATGTCTCGCCACAAATTTTCTTGTTAATGATGCATTGCCTCTCTTTAAATCAACATACTATTCAGTGCTAGCCTTGAAATTGTCTATGTTTAACTTCACAGCAAGTCTTTCAGCTGCATTTCTAATAGAATCAACTTACAAATTGTTTTATTTAAAATATTATTATTGTTAGTTTGACATTATATACATTTTATTCAGTACAGTTCTGTATTAACCCTTAAGCTGTGCATGGCATACATATTTATTTATTTATTTATTTATTTACAAGAAGATATATTGGGGGGTTAACAGAGAATATAGAAATTAAGTTAAATTACCATTCTTGTAAAGCCACTAGGACGTATAGTGTTTCGGGACCATATACACCATATTTCGGGAGCATATACGACAGGACCTGATGGCAAAGTTCAGTTTCTCAAATTTGCTCTAATGTTTTCCAATTTTTTGTGCATACTAGCAAATCCTGCAACTTTGTCTAAATGATCACAAACGTAACTTAAAAAATAAGAAAATAAAAAATAATTATAAAATTGAATATTGAGAACATCAGATTTTGAAATCCGCTGCAAAAATATAAACTATCACCAATTATTCCTTTGGTGTTATTATGCTCTCAGAATAGTATATGATCTTCATTTTCATAGATTTAGAATGTATGTTTTCAGTTTAGTTTACTGTAAAAAAAATTGTCAATGTGGCATTTGAATTATGCGCCAAACTTAGAAAAAAAATTGATAACTCCAAACATTTAGGGTTTGGGAAAAATCCATTCAATAGGATTGTAAAAGAGACAGCTGTGTACATTATTTGGAAAAATGGTGAGAATCGGTCAGAAACTGGATTTTTTAAAACTGACTCAAAGTTGAAACTCTAGTTTTAGAGATAATTGAAGTTGAAGTTATCGACAATGAATAATTTAGTTCTTATTCATTAATTTACTTATATGTTTTATTAAAGGTTGTTTGGCATTCGTACTCGAATATGTGAAACTTTTAGGTCAATATGTGTTATAATGAGGTCAAGAAAAAATACCCCTCCCCCCCAGAGAAATAAAATATAGGGATTAAGGGGATAAAAATGTATTCTGTATAAAAGTTATAAAGCCCTAATCTGGTCCCTAATCATCAAAACCACCTAAAGATACAAAGAAAATAGAATTTGAAACCTGAAAAACTGTCAAAAAATTCAGTCCCAAGTTCTGCCAGTTGTGACTGATTTATTTGATGACCAATTTCATTCTATCTTGACATAGTTAGGGATGGGTATGCACTCTCCAGGATGTAGAGGTTACAACAAAATCTGATAATAAACAAAGGAAAAAAAAACAAATCTCCCCCCCCCCCAAAAAATGGACATTTGTGAAAGTAACAGATATTAACATTAGGCAATGCATTTTTATGATATATAACAAAATAGAGCATGACAACATACTCATTATTATTGGTATTATTATGTATTAATCGGCAATGCTATACAGGCACCAGCTGCATATCCACTTTGTGGACACTTCTTGCTACTATTCTTCTTTGTACATTGGACAAGTGCTTGCATCTCTTTATTACTGCATTATCCCTCAGTTCCAGTTAATAGGAGCTGTTCTCCTTATCAACAAAATGTTCTCCTTTAAAAAAAATTTGTCTTAAATACATTTCTGAAAATATTGGAATGAAACTTTCATGATGCTTATGCCAATAAGTTGTAGATTTGTTTAACATTTAATATTAATTTTCACATAATTCAAATGTTTTTTGCCCAGCCCCAGCTTTTACAGCCCAGGCTGTAGCAGCTTCAGGGTTAATGCACGTGGTTTGTATTACGTAGGCTTTTTTTTTATTATTATTTTTTTCTACCACAGATGTGGCCACACATTTACAATGCTAAGCAGCATATATACATTTTCTTCTGTCCCCCATGGGCAGGGTTAGAGATGTGTTAAACATATAGTTCAAGGGTTTATTGAACACTCAACCACAGAAGGTGATTTGGTGCTTTTAAAATGCTAAGCTAACCTACATATGTAAATACATAGATATATAGATTTACGTATGCCCTACATAAAGTGTTTGATGTGTCTTTTACATAGTGTCATGTTACCACCCTTGAGACTAAATAAGGTTCTTCTCCCCGCAGTGCAATAAAAAAGATAATAAATCGGCCTTGCCAACAACTGTCTAGGGGTAAATATACATCACTGCATAAAATGGAGAACAATATATTTATGCTAAGGGGGACAATCATAACAATATTTAAATGTATAATAGCCAGAAATATTCTTCAGCATGCAATATCATAGAATGAAATTAATTATTGAGGCATGAGCAATATCACCAGAACATGGATTAATCAATAGTAATACTCATATCATCCAACCAGATAATTAACATTTATATGGGCTAAAATAACAGTGACCAATGACTTAACTTAAAACATGACTCCTCTCGAATACAGCTGCCACGCTTCTGCCCACGCCTTGGTCCGCAGGCCAAGCGTCTACCAAAAAATCAACTAACCGTCCACACAAACATTGTGGAAAGTCTAATAATAAAACGCAGTACTAATATTCAAAACATTGTTAAACTAAAGAGTAGTAAACACTGGTACAACATTCCATACAATAATACGGAAACCAAATATGGGAATAAATCAAGGTAAAACTATAAACACTCGATTGACAACAATGTTCTCACACTGGCCATATCCAAATATGGTCAACCGCCCAAACGGAGAAACTACATGAGAAATTAACACCAAAAGCCTCACACAATATAATGTAACTCAGGCACATTACAGCATGCTATAATATATATATAACATACAAAATCTTATATCATACAACTGGATGCTATATTAAAGAACAAGACAATAAAGTAATATGAGAATCAAGAGTAATGGCAGAATCCTAGTGAGATTCGTAACATGTCATTAATGTGCATTTACAAAGGTGAAATGTAATTCTGATCAGCTTGCATATATACTTTATACACATACATATACATACACACACACATATACGTACATATACATATATATATACATACATATATACACACACACATGCATTCACATACATTTGTCTCTTTTACTCTGACAGGGTGAGATAGCTGATAGAGAAACTAGTGTGCAATTAATTAAGCACTTAATCACTGAAGGTGATAAAGGTGCTTTTACAAGCTCAGGTTATATAGTTACATCACATACATTGTATAATTGATACATTACATGGTTAATCTTGGGTACAGTAGGCTGTTAGAGAGGGAGGGGAGGCAGCCGAGAACCCGCCCATACCGCCTTCCCCTTTCCTGCCCACCCGTCCTTACTCCTGCCCACCCCTCCTTACTCCTGCCCACCCTCCTTACTCCTGCCCACCCTCCTTACTCTTGCCCACCCTCCTTACTCCTGCCCACCCTCCTTACTCCTGCCCACCCCTCCTTACTCCTGCCCACCCCTTCATACTCCTGCCCATCCTCCTTACTCCTGCCCACCCTCCTTACTCCTGCCCACCCCTTCATACTCCTGCCCATCCTTCTTACTCCTGCCCACCCGTCCTTACTCCTGCCCACCCCTCCTTACTCCTGCCCACCCCTCCTTACTCCTGCCCACCCCTCCTTACTCCTGCCCACCCTCCTTACTCCTGCCCACCCTCCTTACTCCTGCCCACCCCTTCATACTCCTGCCCATCCTCCTTACTCCTGCCCACCCTCCTTACTCCTGCCCACCCCTCCTTACTCCTGCCCACCCCTCCATACTCCTGCCCACCCTCCTTACTCCTGTCTACCCTCCTTACTCCTGCCCATCCTTATTCCTGCCCACCCTCCTTACTCCTGTCTACCCTCCTTACTCCTGCCCACCCTCCTTACTCCTGCCCACCCTCCTTATTCCTGCCCACCCTCCTTACTCCTGCCCACCCTTTTTATTCCTGCCCACCCTCCTTATTCCTGCCCACCCTCCTTACTCCTGCCCACCCTCCTTACTCCTGCCCACCCTCCTTACTCCTGCCTACCCTCCTTACTTTTGCTCAAAGCACAATACCTAACAAAATTATTTAATTTTTCTAAACATTTACTATGTTTTGGTGGGAAAAATTTAGTCATAGAAACCTTAAATTTGTTTTATTTTGCCCTAATAGGTAACACTGCTTCCAGTCTCTGCTCGGCTACCCAGGACGATAGCAAACACAACTTCTGCCCATTAATGATGGTAAGGACAATTTTATTCTTACTGTACTTCCAGTGTGTGTGTTTATCATGTTGATGTCAATATCCAGTGATTGTGAGTGTATTAATCAAGATATTTTCATTAACTAGTGTATTAATGTTGGTGTTGTCATTTACCAGTGATGGCGAGTGTATTAATTATATTGTCATTACCCTGTGATGGTGAGTGTATTAATCATATTGTCATTACCCAGTGATGGTGAGTGTATTAATTATATTGTCATTACCCTGTGATGGTGAGTGTATGAATCATATTGTCATTACCCAGTGATGGTGAGTGTATTAATCATATTGTCATTACCCAGTGATGGTGAGTGTATTAATCATATTGGCATTACCCAATGATGTTGAGTGTATTAACCCTTGTGTTGCTAAGGGCTGTTTGCCCCTTGTCACCCACAGCCGCATAACAAAAAAGAAAACAAATCTTCCTAAACTGTAAATTTGTGTTCCCTGACCACAAGAGAGAGAGAAAAAATTAATCGTACATACAAATGACATAAATGAGCCGACAATATGAGCGATGACGTCACACCCTGCATGCTTGCTCATGCAAGGTGCGTCCCAGAGGCATTGTGCGCAGTCTTCAAGCAGTCAGAATTGCCACAAATTTATTTTCGCTGCATTATTTATAGTGTCTAGACATATTTTATCACAAATATTATTCACTAATTGTGTTGCATATAATGTTACTTCATGTTCAGTGGTAATAAATGTTGCATACATTGAGTATACACATGTGCACAAAAATATTTTCCCATTATGCCAATATAATATGTATTCACATTGTTCATTATTATATTTACACACATGCACGCACTATTTACAGGTTTTTGCACTATTATTGCACATTTAGAATTCTTGGAGAGAGTGGTAGTTGTAGATGCAGTTGACAGCACACAATGGGACTGCACACGCATCACACCATGTTTGCACAAGTTTACGTTTCTGATCTCTTTTATTGTTCTACAAACTAAGCAATCACATTGGCCTATTGCACGCTTTCCAGCTGGTGGCAAATGTTTTAGTCTGTGTGCTTGAATGCCCTCCGTGTGAGTGAGCCTGGGTGTAGCAGCATGCTGCAACACTGGGTTCATGATGGGTCTTTGTATGCCAGGAACATCTTTGCCAAACTTTGCTAATAACTGTGTCCCAAGTGTAAAAGCAAACGAACGGAAACTTGGTTTATGTCCAGTTTTCACCAGATGCATATTATAGCTATTCAGCATGCTTATGTCAACAAGACGGAAAAACACTTTTTTCGTCCACTTCAATGTTTTCTGCACACTCGACAGTGCCCACCATCATGTCAGATTTATCAACCAAACGCATGTTGATATTATAGTCAAGAACACAATCTGGCTTATATACTGGTTCTTGCATTACTCAGTTCACCTTGCCACTGTTCATCATTGTACCATCACGAACGGTTGTCAGCAAGTTCACTTCTCTTTTGTCTTTCCACGTAACTGAGCGTATTTGATCACTTTTTCTTAGCTGGCAGTCATAAACTTCAAGTTTATTGTCAAACACTGGCATTTCCCTTCTTCTTGACTTTACTGTACCAAACAATCCAGTTCTATTTTAAATCAAGAACCTAGATTGCAAGGGACTTGTATAGCAGTTATCCGTGTATAAAATGTGGCCCTTGTTCATCCATGGTACCATCAGTGACTTTACCACATTACCTGAGAAACCATGTTGGTCGATACCGGGAATGTCTACATCACTAGCAGAATACAGAATCGTGTGTAACATGTATCCTGTTTCACAGTCACAAAGAACAAAGAATTTCAATCCAAATCTGTTGCGTTTGGAGGGAATATACTGCTTGAATGCAACACGTCCTCTGAAAAGCACAAGGGAATCGTCAATCACCAACGTCTGTGCTGGTACGTAGAAATCTCTGAACTTTCCAATTACTTCATTCATATAGTGCCTGACTCTCCAAAGTCTATCATCCTCTGTCCGGTCCTCATTACTTGCAAAATGAAGACACCTGAGGAGCATCTGAAACCTGTCTCGGGACATATATTTCCCGAAGAAAGGTGTTGGAATAGTCAGGTCTTTGCTCCAATAATCTGTGATAGCGTGTTTGACACAATGTTTCATCAACATACATATTGCCAAAAATACATACATTTCACCTATAGTAGTGTTTTTCCAACGCTGCAATCGTGAATATTCTGTTATCTCTTTTCCAATGAGATGAGTCGCATGAAGGTTCATTTGGTGTACAATATATTCCATGAGCGTCTCATTATAAAATGCTGTAAAGGATTCCATTTCACACATGTCCTCACCATTATCAGGGAAAAGGTCTGTAATCCCAACGTCTTTATTGTCAAAGGCAGGAATTAGAGGAATAAAATCATCACCATCACTCCACACAAGTACACCTGCTGTCCTGCGAGACGCAACAGCGGCATGACAGCGAGGAAGCATTGCACACTGTGGACCAGGAGCTAAAGTCCGTCTACGCAAAGTATGGGCGCTATGTGAACGTGAGGTGAAATCACGTGAACATGAGGGTCTTGGTTCCTCATGTGGTGCCATGCGGCGGCGTTTGGCTGGGCGAGACGCTGCTGACGCGACAAATTCTCGCCCGGTATCACCACTGGTACTAGCAACAGGCACAGTAACACTATGCTCTGAATCCACTTCACTAAAACCAGAAAATGAGTCACCTTTCTCTGACTCATCACCCAAAATATCCTCGTACTCTAAATAAGCACAAGAACTGTGTGGTCGTGGGTGAATTGGAGTAGACAATGGGCGAGGAGGCACGGGTGAGCATGTAGGCCTCGCCATGGGAGGAGACTGTACTGTATCTCATATTCACTGTCTGTGCTACTATCATCGGTCAATTGTCTGTAGTCCTTATCAATGTCAGAGTCATCAAAAATCACTTTCCTCACCATCAGAAAATAATTCACTAGTTATTTGCTCTTGAGTAAGTGATTGCGTGGTGCGTGCTCAGGAGGCATTTGGCCATGCGTTCGCCATGGTGACCGCTGGGTAATTGGGGCCTCCCATGCATTGGTAGCGTGAGCTGTTTTTTTTTTTTACAAAATGGCAGCTGGTTTACTATAGCCCCTGGGCAGCGTATGGAGGCCCCCCCTACCCCGATGGCCATTCAAATCTTGTGCGGTATTCCATCACATCATTTGCCCAATATATAGCAAGTTACTCAACACATCATATGACGTGTTGTGCAGTTTAAGGGTTAATCACGGTGTTATTACCCAGTTATGTTGAGTGTATTAACCCTCTGAAATGCAAATAGCGCATAATTTTGCTCAATCAGGGGTGTGCATAACACCTTAACCACTGCACTGTGCCAAACGACAAATGCCATTCGCCATTTACTGCGCCAACTGACAAAAGTATTTTTTATTTCTTCGTATACGGTCGAAGCACGCTCGCGGTAGGTTGGGTACAAAATGGACTCTTAGGACCTACTGTGAGAGGCAGCCATCTTGGAAAAAAATTCCCAGAATGTCGTAGGGCTGCTGGCTGGGTTAGTACTAAGTGAGCAACAATGGGTGGCACACGCGCCTCTGGCTCCCAAACACCTGTCCAACGCGGTGTTGACTTAGGTACAAGATGGATTCCTGAGGTGTTTGCCAGATTGAAAAAAATTCCCAGCATTCCCCACAGTCATGGCCAGGCTCATATTCAAGGTAGCAACCATGTCGTATTATCTTGAGGTTATTTTGAGATGATTTTTTTTTTTTTAGTGTTCCTGCGGCCCAGTCCTCGACCAGGCCTCCACCTCCAGGAAGCAGCCCGTGACAGCTGACCTACCTGTTTTACTGCTAGGTAACAGGGGCATAGGGTGAAAGAAACTCTGCCCATTGTTTCTCGCCGGCGTCTGGGATCGAACCCAGGATGACAGGATCACAAGTCCAGTGTGCTGTCCACTCGGCCGACCGGCTCCCCATAGTAGTCCCCATGGGGAGTAGAAGAACTCCCAGAACCCCATCAAGCAGGCCAGACCTCAGACCAGGCCTCAGGCCAGGCCTCAGGCCAGACCTCAGACCAGGCTTCAGGCCAGACCTCAGACCAGACCTCTGGCCATGCCCCAGGCCAGGCCTCGGGGCAGACCAGACCAGGCCAAACCTCAGACGAGGCTTCAGGGCCAGACCTCAGACCAGGCCTCAGGCCAGACCTCAGGCCAGGCCTCAGGCCAGGCCTCAGGCCAGTTCTCAGGCCAGATCTCAGGCCAGATCTCAGCCCAGGCCAAAGATCAGGCCTCAAGTCCAGACCTCAAGCCAGACCTCAGACCAGACCTCAGATTAGGCCTCAGATTAGGCCTCAGGTCAGACCTCCTTGAGGTTACCTTGAGGTGCTTCCGGGGCTTAGCGTCCCCGCGGCCCGGTCGTCGACCAGGCCTCCTGGTTGCTGGACTGATCAACCAGGCATTTAGACGCGGCTGCTCGCAGCCTGACATATGAGTCACAGCCTGGTTGATCAGGTATCCTTTGGAGGTGCTTATCCAGTTCTCTCTTGAACACTGTGAGGGGGTCTGCCAGTTATGCCCCTTATGTGTAGTGGAAGCGTGTTGAACAGTCTCGGGCCTCTGATGTTGATAGAGTTCTCTCTCAGAGTACCTGTTGCACCTCTGCTTTTCAACAGGGTATTCTGCACATCCTGCCATGTCTTCTGGTCTCATGTGATGTTATTTCTGTGTGCAGGTTTGGGACCAGCCCCTCAATTATTTTCCACGTGTAGATTATTATGTATCTCTCCCGCCTGCGCTCATGGGAGTACAGGTTTAGGCTCTTTAGTCGTTCCTAGTAATTTAGATGTTTTACTGAGTGGATTCTAGCAGTAAAGGATCTCTGCATGCTCTCCAGGTCAGCAATTTCTTCAGCTTTGAAAGGGGCTGTCATTGTGCAGCAGTACTCCACTCTAGAGAGCACAAGTGTTTTGAAAAGTATCATCATCGGTATAGCATCTCTAGTGTGAAAAGTTCTTGTTATCCAACCTGTCATTTCTGGGGGGAGCCCCGTCGGCTCCCCGGAGCTTTACCAGGCTGATATGCTAATGTCAGACTTTGGCATCAGTCATGTGTATGGAGTTCTAAGGCCTACCGGGGACCACAGTCAGAACCTGGCCCCCTCAGAGAGGCAAGGGGAGCAATGGCCTATAGAAACCCCCATGTGGTTGGAAGCATTCTATGTCTGCCATCGACCGGAACAGGCACCCAGAAAGGTAAGCGCCTCAAAACAAACCCCTATTCTGGTTAAAATTGCTACCAAAAGTCCGAACTAGTGGATAGAACTTCCCAACAGAAAAACAAGCAAACTAGTGTGACGTCACACGTCGCCGCTCCGCTGTCTGCGCAGCTCCCCCCTCCCCGGGAGTGGGAAGGGGGAGCCCCAGACCTCCCACGCCGACTATCCACCCATCAGTTCTTCGGCTGATGCTATAGGCACCGGTTATGTGCTCCGGCTCCAGTGGTTGTTTCAGCACTGTACCTAGAGTGTGGTGTCCGTTTTCTAGGTGGTGCGTGAGCCGGGAGTGATTCTCCAGTACTCGGGCTGCATGCGCCCAGGGTTCCCTTCCCTCGGTGCCCTGTAAGTCCTGCCCTTGGGGCTTGGGCCACCTTCCACAAGTTCCTTAGGTCCTGCCTTTGCTAGGCCGTTTACTGCTTGGTTTTTGGCCGCTCTTTGTGTGCTCGGGTGTTCTGTCTTCCTTGTTCGCCTTAGAGTAAGGGGCAGTTTTGCACTGGTGGGGCGCAGGGTACTGTGCTAGCTTGTCTTTACCAATCATAGGCGGCCGGCTCTGTTCCGCTTGGGTACGCTGTCCTCTTGCAGGGGTTTTCTTTTTCTTTTTGTTTATCTACCTGGTGGGGGGGGGTCTGCCTTCGTTCTTGCCCCTTGTGTCCCTTGTGTTCTTAGTATTTTCTGGTGGTACCCCCTGCTAGGTCCCCGTGAGTGTACACGTCCCGGGGGTTCATCTCTTAGAAAGTTGTTTCGTAGCTTTGGGTGCCGGTTAGCAGTACCCTGCCTGGGATTACCTGGGCGCGAGTCCTCTTATAGTAAACGCTCGGGACCCTGGAAAACCCCTGGGGGCGCGTGGGTCCGATGGATGTGACCCCAGAGTCCCCCCTCACTTCCAGCGAGTTTGAGGGTTGCTCTCCCCCTTTGTCTCTGGATGACTCTCTGTTTTGCCTCTGTCTGCTGCCTGTGGGGTCGGTGACACCTTCGACCCAGAGTCCTGCGAGTTTGGTTGCTCGTTGTGGCTTGGTTACCCAGTTGTGCTGACTAAGCGGGTGCAGGCAGCAGAGACGTTGCACTTTGAGCCTTGGTGGTGGCAACGCTCTCGTGGTTTCCTCCCCGGGAGCCCCGGGGCTGCCCCATTTTAGTTCGTGTTGGGACTTGGGGGGGGTGTTGGTTGCTTCAGTTCCTTCCAAGCCCCCCTTGTCTTTTCCCTGGATCCCCCATCCTGCCTGCATCCGGTTCCTTACCATCTGTAGGTTCGGGGCGGGGTTTGATGGTGTTGAGACTCGGGCATTCTCGGGGAATTCCCCTTCCGGGGTATTGGACGGGGGCATTTGAGCCTGTTCCTCCAGCCGTGTTGTATGAGTCTGCCAGTGGGCTCCCTTCCTTAGTGTTTTCTGGTACGGCCGGGGCTTTGGGGGGACGGTTCGGCCCCGGGGCCTTGTCGTGTAGGATCCCGGGGCTGGGGAGGGGCTGACTTGGGGGGCCTTGGCCCCGTAGGACCCTGTGGGGTTTTTTTATCCCCCTCTAGGCGGGGCTTGTGGTTACGCGGAGTGGGGTTTTTCCTCCCCACTTCGCCGTACGTGCTGTTGGGCGTTGGCCCCTCCCCGGGCTCGGTTCCTTAGGCCTTTGAGTCGGTTGGTTCCGTCCTGTGGGTGGATGTTTCCTCCCACCCTTTTTTGGGACTGGTGTTTTCGTCATGTTTCCCCGTTCTTGGGGTTCTACATGACTTCTGGTCTCGGGTGCGCCTGCACCTTTGTGTGCCTTCGGGACTAGTGTTGGCTTCTGTGTTCTCGAGGGTTCGGGACGGTTTTCGCTACTTCCCACGTTATTGGAACGTCTGTCGACTCCTCCTCCTTGTCGCCTGTCTTTGGGCTACTTTAGCCCAGTTGGGCTGCTTGTGGCCAGTGGCCCAGTTTGCGCTACTTTTGGCCTGGTTGGGCTACTTGTGGGCCGGTTGGACTACTTGTAGCCCTGTTGGGCTACTTGTAGCCTTGTTGGGCTGCTTGTGGCCCGGTTGGGTACCTTTTTGGGCTCTGTCTTCGCTTCTTTGGCCGGTTTTATTGTTCCTGCTTCCTCTTTTGGCTACTTTTCTAGGGCAGTAGTCCTGGTTGGCACCTTCCCGCAGAGAGGGTTGTGCGGTTTGGCCAGCATGTCATGCGCATGCGCCGTAGAGTTTGTTTTGGTCTGGGCGGTGTGTTTCAGTGCTGGTGTTTTGCACCTTTTTTGCTAAAGTGCTTCGCCTCTCGCTCTTCTCCCTTGCTGTGGTATGTGCCCCTTCGCTCCGGGGGTGTCCTGGTTTCTAGTTGTGGGGAGGACGCCGAGGTTTTCCCTGTCATGGGTGTGGGCCGCCTCCTTCGCCTCTACCCTGCTCTCCTGCGGGTCCGGCTGGGTCTGGCTCTGGCGTCTTCACCTGGCGGGGCTCCCAGGTTCTTCTGGGCACGGTTGAGTCGTGTCACGTTCGTGCCACCGTTCGCCAGGTGAGTTTCTGCAGTCTGGTGTCTTTTGGCCGGGCGCTGGATGCGGTGTTGTTTATATACCTGTCTTTATTTAGGTATATTTTTGTACGACTGAGACCGTTCGCACACCAGTGACTGTCCCTTTTTCAACCCTTCCTGTCCCACTCATGTGCATGTCCAACCCATGCTAGAGTCATTCAGAGGACCCACCTTTTTTCGTGTTATGAGGTGTGGGGGTTGTGGTGTTGGTTCTGTACTCACCTGGTAAGGCTCCTGGCTGTGCTTGCAGGGTTTGAGCTCTGGCTCTTGGGTCCCGCCTATCTGGTAGAACTTGCGGGATAGTACCAGTGGAGTGCAGTGGTGCTATAGGCACAATTGTGGAACACTGTATAACCATCAGAGGTCTGCGGTTGTTACACGACCTACTTGCGAGCATACGCCTTATTGCTGGTATGTCCGTGGACTTCCGGGGCACACTAGCCTGTTTTCAAATAGAAGTTCCGGCCCATCCTGGTTGTTGGGGGTATGTGGGCGTGCGGGTCGCTCCAAGCAGCTACCTGGTGGGCCACCCTCTGGCTGGTCTGGCCTGGCCTCGGGCCGGGCTTGGGGTGTAAATGAGCTCCCAGTTCCCCATCCAGCAGGTATCGAGTGGGGTTTCTCCATCGTCGGTCGCCTGGTGTGCGGGTTTCTGAGCCTGCTGGGTTCTGTCGTGTCTCCGTTGGCCCTGTCTGGGGTCTGCCTGCTCCGTTCTCTGCCTTTGCAGAAGCGAGCTGTTATTTTCAGGTTGCGTGTTGCGGTGGTTCCTGTTGCTACTATTGCACGTGTGCATTGGTACCGTGTTTCGTGGTGGTGTGTCCTTGTTCCTGTGTCCGGTTGTGGTGTGGCACTTTGCTGTTGTTTTGTGCCTAGGGTTTGCGCATGGGGGTTTGCTTGTGGTTTTTCGTGGTCTTTGGGTCCCTGGTTTGGCCCTCTCATGTGCGTGGGGTTTTTTTGTCCCTGCCTGTTTGTCCACCCCTGGTTGTTTTCCTGGGGTTTTGGTGCTTCTGCTCTTTCATCCTGCCTCTCCCCAGTCGTTTTCCTGGCATCTCCTTTGGTCGGTTTTGCCTGCACTTGCTGCTATGTTAGGGGGCGTGGTCGGTTTCCACCGCTTCATTTCCTTGTGCGTTCCCTTGTTTCCTCCTCTGCCGCAGGGGTGTTCTGCGTGTGTTCCTTGGCTTCTTGGGCGTTTTTCAGCCTGTGTCCTGTGGTGTGCTTTTTTGTCTCGGTCTGTTGCAGTTGCTCGTACCCTTTGGTTCGGGTACTGTTTCTGGCGGCAACCCTTCCGCCTTCTTTGGTTTCCTAGCTTGCCCTGTCGGTTGGTTTTTCGGGGTCTTGCGATGTCTCGCGTCGGACCCATCGTTTCTGAACTCCTGGCGGGCTTGCTTGCTTTGGGGAGTTTTCTGTTCGGCAGACGTTCCATCTCCTTGTGCCGCCTGGGTTTCGGTGGTCGCGCCCGAGATCTTCCCGTGACTCCGCCTTTTCCTGGGCTCGGAGGGGCCTTGTCGGGGCTGCTTACATTCTGCCTCACGGTCTAGCCTCCGGTTGGTGGTCGGGTGGCTTCGTGGTAGGTGTCCCACCTGCGTACTTCTCTTGGGGCAGTATGGGGTATTTTGGTGGTCCTTCCTTTTCCTGTCCCTTCTTAGGTGGTTACTCTTGTTAGCGTCGGCTTGGTTTTCTGGTGGGGGGTTGGGGCCATCATCTTGCCACATACTGTCGCCTCTTTTCATGCAGCGCTAGCGGAGCCGCTTCGGCTTGCTTTCGGTCTTGGTGTTGCTTCTGCACCGTTAGTAAGCTGTCTCGTGCGTCGTTTCACCTCCGGCCTGTTCGTGCGCCGCTTGCACCACCCTGGTCTCTGGTCAGCGTGCTCTGTCTTCTCCTCAGTTGGTAGTGCCCCTTCGGTTCCGGTTTGTTTTTTCGTCAGCTCTTTTTCCTTATGGCATTTGCCTTTGGGGGTCGGGTCGCTGAGTTTTCTTGCTCCTTCGGTTTTAGCGTTTTGGTTGTTCGGTGGCAGCAGTCTCCATCTTTTCTGGTGCGGGGTGGGGCTGCTGCGTTCTGGAGGGGTCCAGGGTTTGTTGGTGCTTCGTTAGCCGGGCCGGGGGTGTGTCGTGTTTTGTGTTCAGTGGCGGCCCTCCGCTGTTGTTTGAGTGCCACGGTGTCTGTGTCCGGAGCGCGTTTTGTGTTGATCCGGTTCTGTTCTTCCCGGTTCGCGGGTGACGGTGTCCCGGGTTGTCAGCCGTGTTCTTGCAGCTAAGCTGCCTGTGTTCTTCCCTCATGCCCGTGGCGTTTATGGCTTCAACGCTCTCGCTGCTGTCTGGGCGACGTGTCCTTGAGGTCTTTCGGGCATGGATCTTTGGTGCTCATACGAGGTCCTTGCCGCTCGTTGTTCTCGTGTTGTTCCCGGGACTTTTCGGGACTGTGGCGCCTTGGGTTGGCATTTGCTGCCGGTTGTCTCGCTTCCGTGGGGGGTGCGTGGTATCCGCCTCCCGGTTCCGTCCCTTTGACCTTCCTCTGTGGGTAGTTAGCTCCAGGGAGCCGACAGGGCTCCCCCCAGAAAACCAGCGTTGAATGTAATGAAACGCCATTTTCTGGGTGAGACCCGGAGGCTCCCCGGCAACCCTCCCTCCCTCAGGTCGGCGTTTTTTTCGTGTGTTTTGACATCCAACCTCAGAACTGATGGGTGGATAGCCGGCGTGGGAGGTCTGGGGCTCCCCCTTCCCCCTTCCGGGGAGGGGGGAGCTGCGCAGACAGCGGCGCGGTGATGTGTGACGTCATACTAGTTTGCTTGTTTTCTGTTGAGGAGTTCTATCCACTAGTTCGGCTTTAGGTAGCAATTTTCACCAGAATAGGAGTTTGTTTTGGAATGCTTACCTTTCTGGATGCTTGACCCGGTCGATGGCAGATATAGAATGCTTCCAACCACACGGGGGTTTCTATAGGCCATTGCTCCCCTTGCCTCTCTGAGGGGGCTAGGTTCTGGCCGTGGTCCCCGGTAGGCCTTAGAACTCCATACACATGACTGATGCCAAAGTCTGACATTAGCATATGAGCCTGGTAAAGCTCCGGGGAGCCTCCAGGTCTCATCCAGAAATGGCGTTTCATTACATTCAACGCTGGTTTTTTCTTGCAGTTGTGACGGCTACTTTATTGTGTTCTTTAAAGGTAAGGTCTTCTGACATGAGTAACACCCAGATCCTTACATTGCCTTTTCGTTCTATGTTATGATTTGCCTGAGTTTTGTGCGTGGTTTCCGTTTTTATATTTTCATTTTTTCCGTAGCGCATGAGCTGGAACTTATCTTACCTCAGACAAGGCCTCAGGATAGACCTCAGACCAGGCCTCAGGATAGACCTCAGACCAGGCCTCAGGCCAGACCTCAGACCAGGCCTCAGACCCAGACCTTGACCCGTCTCAAATAATGTTGACTGCGTAGAGGCTAGCTATTATGAATTCTCATTTTGACTCTGGAATATGATAGAACTGTGTGTTACAAAACAACTGAAATGGTAACATTTTCTCAGCTAATTTGATGAAAAGCAGACAGTGAGTGAACTATCTAGGTGGAGCATGAAGGCGCCAGCCAAGTGTTGCCATTTACATGATAACTCTGGCCAGAGCTCTCCACTGACACAAACCTGCCTCCCCTGATACACTATTACTCCGTCTTCCTGACAACTTCCACACTGACACAACCAGCCTCCCCTGACAACCACTATTACTCCTCCTTCCCTGACAACTTCCCCCACTGACAACCTCCCTTCCATGAGAATAACTTACACCACCTGCCCCCTAACAATAAAACCCTAACTACTCATACCACTTGCCCCCTGACAACAACTCTTTACCAATGACTCCTGACAATTTTATCATCTTTCAACCATTTCTCCCTGGAAACAATGGGTAAGCATAATAAAACACTGTATAACTGTTTACACTTTGAATCATAGTTGATGAAGACCTCCTCCGACGCTCGGTCCTCGGTAACCACTTGGACTAATATTCCTCACTTAATCAAACATTTTATATGTTCTACTGAACATTTAGTAACGAATTCAATTTGTTTGGATCTTCCGGGAATTTGCTAGAGCGGGGTTCTTTAGAGTGAGGATGCACTGTATGTCACCTATAATTTTATTATTATTTTTGCAGTGATCAGGGAACATAATTGAACACCTTTATAAAACGAAAAACAATTTGGATTTTTTTTTGTGGTGCCTGGTGGTGTTGCAGGCCAATAGCCCTTAGCTGTTTAAGGGTTAATGAAACGTAGTTGAAAGAGGATACAACATACTCTTTAACATACCAAACTACTTGGCAATTCATAACTGTTGGCCAATCCAGAGAGGTGGTACTACAGTACTACCACCAAAAATTTACTTCCTTAAAAGTAATTCAAACTAGAGACACCTGTGGCGAGTATATCTTTGCCCATTTCAGAGTCAAGGGTACTGAGGCTGACTTGACTATGGGAGCAGTTACAGAATGCCTAACACTGATGTTGCTGAATTCAACTCTAATCTTAGAAATGTAATACTAGCCAACAAACTTAAGGGGCCCCGGTGACGGTAGAGATTTCTCCGTATATGAAATACTGTATAGTGAAATTTTTTAAACAAATCTCCCGTTATTTGGCATCAGCGTCGTGAAAATTTCATCCGAATATGTCAAGAAATAGTTTTTGACGAATTTTTAAAAAGTAAATGCGTTCTTGATGGCGGCAACTGATACTGATAATAATGATAACACCTCCTATTTACTGGCAATCAGGAATAAAGATGCAAACACCTGTCCGATGCACAAAGAAGACAAGTAAAGTACAACCTCAATTCAATGTACCCGAATTTGCCGTATTTCTAGGTAAGTCGCACACTTCTCAGGCTGGATTTATTCACCCTGTTCGGTTTACTCTGGTTCACCGAAGCGGCAGGATGTGTGGATTTGCTTAAGATGTTGGGTCAGAGTTCACTGATTGGTGGAAAACTTTGCCATTATTTCTCAGATTACAATTAATAATTCCTTCATATGACAAGTTGATCACACACGTGGACAAGTGGTCCACAAGCTTACGATGTTGGGACAGAGTTTACAGACTGGTGAAAAACTTTCCCATTCTATCACAGGTTATAGTTAATAATTCCTTCATATTACAAGTTGGATCACACAAGTGGACCACACAACAAGGGAACCATATGAACCAAACACCAGCCAGAATGGTCCACACAACAAGTGAAGCATATTAACCAAACACCAGCCAGAGTGGTCCACACAAGTGAACGTCTGTGTTTCCATGATTTTCATTCACTGATTTGTGGCGCACGTATCTTTGTAGATTACAGTACATACTTTAAAGGCTGAAGCGTGAATAGCTAGCTAATATGTTGAAATCTTCATATATACATTTTCTGTGATGAAACAATATGAGTGAGGGTGGACAGATAAGGGAATACTGTACTGTAAACCTCACTTTACAGTGAAGTTTCACTCGCTTTCATCTGTGTCGTCATAGTTCAGTGCCCATGACTTTGAAAGTTTCAGATTAATAAATCATTTCTAAAACTGGTGCTCTAATAGCTCTTTATTATCCTAATTAAACTAAACTAAATAAACAAAAAAATGTACTGTATCTGATATCTGCTATTACAGTGATATCTGTGCTGTAATAGATATCTGCTATTTGAGAAATTATTCATGTTATTGGCATAACCAACTCTAGCGCGAGTGGACGGGTCTAATCCGTGTGCACACCACCATGCGTATTTTGTTCGATTTCGTCGCCACATTTCAGTGACTCATGGCTTCGAAATAATAAAATAAAAAAATCAGTTCTGAAATAAGTATTTTTTTTAGCGCTTATTATTGTAATAATCACTAAACTAAATATGTAACCCAAAAGCATATAATTTGATGTAAATACAATATTTGAGAGAAATTTATGTTACTGGATCTGGCTTGAACACCAGCCTACTGTAGGGTGTATAGACCTAGTCTGCGTTCATTCAGTAGGCACCCCAGTGCCATTAGCTTGGTCTGCGAGGGAAGTGTTTGTCCCCCGGTGGAAGAATAATTGTGGAATTTACCATTTTTTTACTACAGCTGTATTGGTTATACAACAAGATGTCTCAGTGGCTTGCTAATAGTGCCTTATTAGTGCTGAAAATGAATCAATATTTTGCAAGAACTAGAGGCAGAAAATCAACCAGCACAGCCATACCCAGCATGAGCACAGCCATACCTATTACGAGCACAGCTGTACCCAGCATGAGCACAGCCATACCTAGTACAAGCACAGCTGTACCCATCACGAGCATAGCTGTACCCAGCACAGCACAGCCAATACCTAGTACAAGCACAGCTGTACCCATCACGAGCATAGCTGTACCCATGCACAATCACAGCCATACCTAGTACAAGCACAGCTGTACCCAGTACAAGCACGCTGTACCCAGCACGAGCACAGCTGTACCCAGCATGAGCACAGCCGTACCCAGCACGAGCACAGCTGTATCCAGCACGAGCACAGCTGTACCCAGCACGAGCAAAGCTATACCCAGCACGATTACAACAGTAGCTAGCACCTGTACACCAGCAGCCAGCACCAGCTCAGAAGCAGCTGAAGCAAACACAGCAGCAGCGAGCACCAGCAAACCTGATGCAAACATCTAAGAACATCCTGTGTGGAGTGTACAGTTAGAACAAGGTTATAATTTAAGTACATAGTGTTAATGTGTTATGATTAAGGTTGCAGTAATTTTAGGGTACATAAGTTTCATAACCTGTTTTATAGTACTCAACATACAGCACAGTAGATATTTACTGTACAGTATTTCACAACATCATGAGAATTCAAGATGGACATAATTCCAACAATAAGGTAAATAAAAACTGTAACACAGTATTTTCTAGGGGGAGCCCCATCAGCTCCCTGGAGCTATCCAGGCTGAATGTATATGTATAACTTATCTGGCATCAGTCAATGTGCATAGAGGTCTTGACTACTGGGGATCATGAGCCAGAACCTGGGCCCCTCAGAGAGGCACGAGGAGCCATGGCCTATTAAAAACCCCCATGTGGCTGGGAGCATTCTATGTCTGCCATCGACCAGGTCTGACCACCAGGAAAGGTAGATGTCTCAAATGCATGCACGTTGCTGAGCCACAGCAACCCTCCCCTGTCACCCTGTCCTTCCCACTATTCCCCCCCCCCCCCCTTCCCCTGTCCCCCTCGTCCTCCCAACCATTCCCCACTCCCCCGTCCCCTCATCCTCCCCACCATTCCTCCCTCCCTCCCCCATCCTCTCGTCCTCCCCACCATCCTCCACCTCTCCGTCCCCTCGTCTTCCCCACTTTCCCTGTCCCCTCGTCCTCCCCACCATACCCAACTCCCCCCCCCCCCTTGTCCTCCCCCACCATTCTCCATGCCCCCATCCCCTCATTCTCCTCACCATGCCACACAACCCCCGTACCCCTCGACCTCCCCACCATTATCCTCACCCTCGTCCTGCCCACCATTCCCCACTCTTGTCCCCTTGTCCTCCCACATTCCCCACTCCCTCGTCCGATGCGTTCCCAAATGATCTGATGTTCCCATCACTGAAAATAAGTATAACAGTTTTAAAAAACAAAATGAAAACAATGAAAAAAATAAAAAAATAACTATACCCACAAAATGAACAGTATGGTAAACAACACAGCTCAATTCCAATGCAATATCACACAAAATAATTAAATCAAAATGAAAATAAATAAAAAATTATGAAAATTAAATTTATCAATGCAATCGGAAACATTGAAATGGAATCGTAACATATTTGGTATAGCGTGTGTTGCTATTACGTGCAACAGATGGCACTGTTTTTAAAAAATGTATGTTTTTATCTGTCACAGATGAGGCATGTATATAGTAGGTATATAAAAACGCGCGCCTATTCAAATGCAACGTCGTGTCAAATTTA